>NW_017307776.1:392827-394076 GCF_000935625.1 Nanorana parkeri
GCGCGCGGGGGGGCGTGTCTGAGCGGACGTCTAAAGACGCCCGCTCAGATCTAGAGAGCTCGGGCCGGCCGTTTTTTTACTACGGCCGGCCCGGAGGTGGTTAAAGACTGTACTGAAAAAAAGTGGACATGATTGGGACCTTTTACTGCAATGTGTTTTAATCAGCATGAAAAAGGTCTCACAGTCCACTGCTGGGTTGTTTCCAGGTGATTTTGTGTATGGAGAGTACCAGTGGACTGATATACAGTTCTACGGAATCACAGATGTCAAAAGCTACTTTATGTAACAGTTTGATGGAAAGCATTTCTGCTATTCAAGTCTGAGGTAATCCTGACCAACTTATAGTCAAGGGCACACTCACTATGGCAGCAAGTTTGCAAGACCCAAATGCCCAGAAATTATGATAAATTAGCAGAAATACTGTCCTTAAACCAGGAAGGGCTGCAGGGGTCTCAAAGAACCAGCCCGCAGGCCAACTCCGGCCCGCAGGCCGGTACTATTTGGCCAGCTGACAAGTCAGGTACTGTATTAGTGTGAGATAGTTGTATTTTTCTGTGTGTGTATTAGGCCCCATTCACACCTATATTTCAGGTGCGCTTAGGGATTCCTGTGTCGCAAACTTGTGTTTTCCTGCACAGGAATCCCTAATCTTGCATTTACATGCAGCAACTGTCACCCATTCAAGTTAATGATCGTATAAAAAAACGTACTATTGTCAATAGCAGTCTGGCTCATATGCCAAAAGAAAAGGGGCTTTTTAGGTATCCATAGCACCACTCATGATCATTACACCATTATGTGCATTCACAGACTGACCACCCCTCTATATGAATACCAATAATGCTGATTAGAGATCCAGAAACATAGAAAAAGTCCATATCATGTAAAGATCACTGCGATGTCGCAGTGTCATGGGTGCCATTATTTTTTTTACACATTTTACGCTCAAAATAGGGGCTTCCTCAGGAGGAAGGGATGCTCTACAGAACCTGTTTCCTGTATCCCAGATGAGGGAAGGAAGGATACCAAAAATAGCCAGAAATACACTGGCCAAACTATGGCCGCTGGACAATTACTTCAGAGAGGGGAGCCAATGCTTGAGCAGGTCCTGGAAAATCATAGATATACCATCTGCACTATTATTATCTTAGGCAGACTCATAATACATAACAGCAGGCTGCATCTAGAAACATTATAATGTAATGCAAAGGGGCTGATTTACGAAGCCCAACACGCACACACGCAGGCT
>NW_017307777.1:0-3457 GCF_000935625.1 Nanorana parkeri
ACAACTGTCAGGTGAAAAGAAGTTGGCAAAAACAAACACCTGTGGACAGTGCAGAATACATGGAAAAACACGCCGCTCAAATTTATCCGCCATGTGCGCGTGTTTGCTAGATTTACGAAGAAATCGTGCAGGATTGGGGTGGACGTGTTTCTAGGATCAAAAAAACGTGTGAACTTGCTCATGCACATGCGCAGTTGCCTGGAGCACATCCGAACACAGCAGTGGGGTGTGAGTACCTTATTTTGGAATACTGTATTATTAGCAGTTTGTAGGTGTTATGTAGGTTTTTGGTATGCACATAACCATAGATATAACATATGTATCATATGAATGATTTGTACATGTTTGGCAGTAGTAGGAATATGTTTCTAGCACTTGTCTTTTTTAGTTAGAGCGGCGTGTTGTCTATAGCGCGTATTACACGCCACGCGCGTACGTAAATGCATAAATACGCGCCATCGCTGTGTGAAACTCTGCATTCATGCGCATGAAACTTTCGTAACTACTGTTTGGCGTGCAAAAGCGTGCACGCAACCCGCGCGTGTGCGTGTTGGGCTTTGTAAATCAGCCCCCTAGACTCCCTAGAACCTAGAATCCAAGCAAACAGCAAAATACACAGTTGAATGATACATATGGGAGCTGTTTTATCTGTCAATATATTAGTAATTCTATACTTCCAGTCATATGATTTTCGCAAACCAGCCAAGCAGCAAAGTCAGGTTGGTAACTTTTACCTTTTCTGGTAATCTTTTTCCCCCTACTTTAGTTAAGCAATACATCTACTGTAGATCACCTCTTTGTTCCTGGGCTAACTGATTTAACTGTGAATGAAGAGTAACACACTAATAAACTCTTCACTCTGCTCACTTTACCCTTTTATCTTGCCAGCATGTTTCTTGATAGCACATGTGTGCTGAAGCACACTTGCCTAGCTCTTATTGCTGCTCCTCTGTCTCCCAATCTGAGCTATTTTCAGGGGCTTACAGGGTGATACAAGTCAAATTCAGGTTGGCTATTTGCATTAACAATAAATTCAATGGTTATTTAGCAAATACACAACTTTATCCATTGGTAATGTATCTATTTGTGCGGAGCTCAGATTTAAGATATTACCCAAAAAGAGGATCGTAGACAGCAGATAAGAATCACAGTTTAATTGCAGTGCAAGGATCTTTGGGTATACAGTACATACTCAAAAACTGGAAAGTCTGAGTGAAAGAAATCGTGTTCCATCTCATGATCATCAGAGATACCCATTATTAAACACATGATGTGAGACATTGTCAAGGGCAATGAGTCCATAGGAATAGCCGTTTTTTTTGTTAGGTTGCAGAGGTTGACTTGAGGCAGTGGGCTACTGAAATCAGAGATTTAGGGTGCCTTATTATAAATGCTGTTTTATGGACATTGGAAGTGCGAGTTGAAATTTGAGGCAGTGGGCCTCAGCAACTGGAAAGGTCTGGTGTTCCATACTACAGCAACTTGAGATGTGCCCAGTCCAAAGAAGAATTATTTTATAGAATTAACAACAAAAAATGTGTTTCACTGAAGTGTTAACAAAACAAATATTCTCCAGTAACATATCTTTTGATTGTTTGCAACCATTTAAAATATTTCTAGTAATAAATATTTAATAATGTTTAAGCATTATGAAAAGATTCATGCACAGGAAGACTGTCTAGACAATAATAGACCAAGTTTGTTACTACACTGAATGATAAGAGATCAAAGAAAGTGTGTTTACTGTGAAATGGTGTATATCCAGCAGGTGACAAATCACATGGCAAACAATACTGAAGGAAAGGTTAACACAGCAAGCTGACAGAACAAAATCTAATGAGAACATAAATTACTGTACAAAAATACAACACAGATAATACATAAACCAGAGGAAACACAGCACAAGCAATGAACAATGGAAACGTACAATTCTAGCCAGATTTACACTAAAAAATTGAACAGGTGATAGATTATGCAAATTGTCTTGTGTGCACATTTTAAGAATTCCACTCATGGTTTGCACTGTATTTTTATACCAGTCCAGGAGCTATTTATCTAAGAGTTGGATAGTAATTCTTTAGTAACTCACCACACAGGAATATGCTGTATGAATTTCCTTAAAGCAGAAGTGGAGTCCAAATTGTCATAAATGCTGACACACAGGCTTTTATGGCAGAAGAAATGTTGTAAGTCTCTTCCATCATAGATGTTTATCTCTGTCTGTCAGCCCTTTTTTTTTTACAGCTGCACATTGAGCCATGCATGTGTAGCTCAGTGTTCATGCTTTTGCTGTGCAAGCTTCATCACTCTGACTTTGTGATCTGCATGCTTTTTTCAGGTCAGGTCTGAAAGTATTGAAGTCAGATATTTTCAGAAAGTTTGCTTCTTGTTAAGGAAGTCAACAATGGCAATCCCGACACTTCTCTCAATGATGGATTTGCAACCAAAAAGAAGATTTTGCAGTTAGCAATTGTGCATGCTAATTGTGTATGCTAATTGTGCATCAGTTGCACCCTCAAAGATTTACATTTTGTCTTGAATTTCTCCTGGAAAATAGCAGTGCACTCCCTGTGCCTTGAGCCTCATAACTTACTATCTGCAGTGTGAGATCATTTAAGGCGCTGCTGCCTCTGCTTGCTAGTCTGGAGAGAAAGTTGTACCTGAGAACCTGCCATGCAAGGGTCTTTCTGCATAATTCATTCTGTATATATATGCTTTCGGCATTTACTCTGCTGTTATATAATAGTAGTTATGGGGCAGCTCTGACATGAGGAGGTAAAGACCTGCCACTACCACAGGTGGCTGCTTCCACACAAAGACAAAGTGCAGAACAAGCCATGGCAACTTAGTAATAGGGAATCTGAAGGGAGCCTGAAGGGAATACTGGTGATTAGTTCTTTGCCTTCTTGACTTTTTTGGGGCACAACTTCTACAGTTTAGGTGTTCTTTAATGGCAACATAAATCAATGTAATCAATTCCATCCCTGGACTCAAGAGCCCTGTAAACCTGGATACTGTGTGGTAAAATCCACCACAGTACAGTGCCAGTCCCGCTGTCATTTCTTCAGCTGTCTACTTGACCAAGGAGACAATAAAATGAGATATACAGTACACTAAATGTTTGTAAACTAGAGTTGTTTTTGCTACCTCCTAGTTTGTCTATAAAGGAAAGCAACTTTTTCTATTGAGAGAAGTACATTTAGTTTAATGGCTAACGGTTGTCTTAAACAACCCTATAAATGTTTACTTTGTTTCTTTTTAACACAGAAAAATAAAAAAAAGAAGCAGCATGTGGTTCTCCCAGCAATTCATACTCGACCCTTTAGATCTGGTAGGATATTTATAGGGGACCTCAACACCAAAAGAAAAATAGAAAAAAAAGCGAGGGGCCCCCTAAAATCCCATAGCAGACCCTTGATCTGGGCAGCAGTCTGGTAGGGCAGTCAAGGGGGGGGAT
>NW_017307777.1:3474-23143 GCF_000935625.1 Nanorana parkeri
GCGCCCCCCCCCCCCCATCCTGCACCATATCATGCCCTCGGCATTGGGAGGGTGCTTTTCCAGGGGGGGACCCCCTGGAAGAGCATCTTGTCCCCATGCCAATGTGGGCAGGAAGCTTATCTGCATCTGGGTACCCCCATTCATAAAGGGGTCACCCAAATGCTGCCCCCCCTCATGAATGAGTAAGGAGTAGTTGCTACTCCTTACTCACCAAATACAGTAAAACATTGTAAATAAGCACACAACACCTTAGAAAAAAATCCTTTATTTGAAAAAATAAACAAATTTTGACAAATCCTTTATTAAAAAAAGTCTCATGATGTCAATCCAGCATTGATCACATCACCCCCCACTATTGAAATCCCAATGCCCGCCAACCCGCTGCCCAATGCAATGTTTACATGGGCAGTAGGCAGAAATAAACAAAGCCTGTTATTAGCTATTTCAAATTGACCAGCTAATGCACCTGCCCACTGGCTGATGCCAATCACAGAGGAGTGGGTCTGAGACATAACTTTCCCTCTCAGGTCCATTCCTCTCCTGTAAAAATGGCCATTCTGCTATTGGCTATTATAAATTGCAATAGCCAAGAGCAATAGCCGATAGCAGGCTGGCATGTGGCCTGGTAAGCTGCATGGAGGGGGGCCCTTGCTCCTCCTTTCTTGCTCTACCAGGTTGCTCCTTGTATCAAGGGTCAGGTATGGGATTTTAGGGGTACCTCACACCTTTTTTGGTGGGGATTTTTGGCGTTGAAGTCCCCCCTAAAATTCCTACCAGACCTGTGTATTCTTTGACAGCTGTCAACTTATTTCTGGGTTATTCACAAAGCTGCAGAATTCAGCCGAGTGAATAACTGAGCCATAGTGAAGTGAGCTGAACAATGGGGCCAAACAGCAGTGAGTGAATAGCCGAATGCCTCGGCTATTCTGCTCGACACCTCCGCAGTACCGAGCAGAATAGAAAATCAATGAAAAGAGGAAAATAAATTAAAAGTTGAAAAAATATGTTTTAAAATGTAAATAAATGTTAAATCTAAAAAAATAAGGATTTTCAAAAAAATGAAAATAATGTATTAAAATAAACAATTGGGCGGTGCTAGCAGTGACAGCTAGCTCCGCCCAATTGTTTCCTATTGGCCCTATTGACTGAACCGAAGGGCTCCTGCAACCGAAGCAAGCCGAAAGATCAGCTGATGATTCAGCTGATCCTTCTGCTAGCTTTGTGAATACACCCCTTTGTTTACATTCGGAATGCTCCTGACTCCCTACAGTTGTTACAGAACACATACTGTATCTCTCATCTTATTTCTTTGTTTACATTTTGTTACAACATTGTAATACTTTGTTGACATTCAGGATATGAGTCCTGAATGTCAATTCGGAATGTAATGAATTGCACATGTCAAATGTTTGATTTTTTAAAATGTTTTGGTGTGATGGCAACCCATTAATTTTCCTTAGCACAACACATGTTAATGCACACAAAGGCAAGCTAACACAATGCACAAGGATGCCAAGTTATGAACGGGACCTTATTGTCTGACCCCTGAAAATATAATTCTATAGGATAAGAATGGAAGTCCTGCTTTTAATTGTAGTTTGTATTTGTATATCATGCTTAACAACCCACACACAGTGCTGCCCATTAAAATTGTAATATACTTATTACTAAGCTTTGTGAATGTTTTGAGGTGATGTTAATAATAATAAATGGTATCTTGATGTTTTCATAATATTGTAATATTGTAATTCGCGCATTAAAATTATTAAAAAAATAAAAAAAGTTTTCATTCTAAAATTGTTTTGAGCAACACAATATATTAAACATATTTAAAACTTAAAAATAAAAACCTGTTTATACTATTTAACAAGCTTGTATTGTTATCCATAATGTATCTGCTTAACATTCTTTATAAGTCTAAATTATTTGTTTCTCTTTCTCTCTATTAACAAAATAATTTCACAAACTGATGCCTCAAGTTCTGAAATATAAGGTATATGCCAATATAGCATGTTTAATCACTTAACATCATTCCTTTAGAGCTTATGTATGATATAATGTCTTTAAACATAATCATCAATAGATCAAATATCTATATTTGGCTGCCTTTTTTTGCTTTTTTTTCTATAATTAATTTTATTCTGAAAGTCACATTGAGATCAGCAGAAGGATATCTGATATTTAAGATGATGAGCTAACAGCTTCATTTCATGTACAGTATAAATGAGACATCTCTGCTGGGGTTAGTCCTGCCACACAGACATATAATTATTCTACAGTTTGTGACATCAGCTGTCTAGAATTCAATTATTTTTTTCTGTGATGTCAGGAAACATTAAATAATTGCTGACTGCTGGTAGTTTGACACAAATAATAGTTAAAATGCATAGAGATGACTCACTGGAAGTCAAAAGTCTAGGCCTATTGGGAAACTGTAAAGTGTTTCATCAAATTTAATCATAGACATTGTGAACAGTTCAGCATTTTGCTGGTAAACAATTCATGTTATTCAAACAAGATGCTAAAGTGATTACATTGTATGGTAATATGAAATTGTAAAATGTGAAATGATTGTTACATCCCTAAATTAACAAGGTCAAAAAACAACAAAAAGTCCATCAAGTTCAATCTATTCAATCTTTTTCTATTAGTGTTGACCCGAAAATGGTACAATGAAATTTCAGTAAAGATGCTAATCATCACTGTGGGGCAAATAGATGGTGTTGCAACTAAGACATAAACTGGTACCAGACCACAAGAGACCACAAACCCTGATTTGAGAATCCTTGCTTTTTCACCCTCATTGCACTAATGAAACCAACATGTGCTTATTTACTAGAAGATGTTCTCATCTTTTAATATTTTCCTGCATAGTTGTTCAGCATGGCAAAAATGGCACAGAAGAAGACTGGGAATGTTGAAAAGGCTGTATGGCAGTCAGGGAAAGAATCTCAGATGTCACCGCAAAGTAAAAATGATCCTAAATTTGAATGTCAGAACAGCACAGAAAGTCATAGATTCCCACCTTCAGCAAAACCTCTCCTACAAATAGTCTGGTAAATGTATAGCTTGAATCAAAATGGCACATGGCAGCATTGCCAAATCACATTATTACTTTGGATAAGAGATAAATGTCTCAGCAACACAGATGACCACATCACTAGGTCCGACAATTGTGAACTTTATTCTGAACCCCACTAAAGCCTATTAAGGCAAATCTTTAAAAAACGGTTCTGACCATTTTTATGTCTAATAGGCAAGGGGTGAAATAAGGGGCATGGGCACTTCCCAAAAGCTGGGCATTGCCATTGGGTATATGTACCAATGCAAAAAAAAAGTTAAACAATAACATTAAGCAGGGAGAGGGTATTTTATGCAACTTTGAGGACAACATAACACTATATTCTTTTTATTACATGATTGTAGGGATGTCCCGATACCACTTTTTCAAGGCCAAGTACAAGTACAAGTACTGTCCCTCATGTACTTGCCGATACCAATTACCGATTCTTTTCTTAAAGGGACATGCAACATTTTTTCTAAAACAATGCAGACTAATGATTTTAGGGCAGTTTCTTGCGGAGCATGTTCATAATATTTCCCACAAACAATCTACTGTCTCAATCATTGCTTCATATCAGCAATTCTTTGTATAACTTCAAGTTTAATTGGGAAAAGTGGGACAGATTGGAAGAAGCAGGGGAGAATTGTTGCTCTATTTCTGCAACCTGATTTAAAGAGTTATAATTCTCCCCCGCTAGCTTGAATAGGTTAAATCAAATGATCTATAGTACACAGTACACACTTGCAGTACACTGCATAAATAGTTACAATTCTCCCCAGCTAACCAGAATAGGTTAAATTTGAACCTATCCAGGTTAGCTGGGGAGAATTGTATTTCTGCAGTATACTGGAAATGTGTACTGTGTACTATAGATCATTTAACGGTTCAATGATCCAGAGTACACAGTTCCAGGACCAGTACACTGCAGAAATAGAGTTACATGTCTTCCCTGCTTCTTCCAATCTGTCTCAATTTTCCGTATCACACCTACAGCCAGCCCTGTCACAGCTGCCACATACAAAAGCAAAACATACAAGCAGGGCCAGATTTACTTTCTCTGCTGTCCCAGGGCCAGATTCTTCAATGTGCCCCATCCCCGCCAAACCTGCGGTTGTTGAGGATCTTGGTGCCGCGGGCGTGGCGCTGTCGGCGGTGGTGAACCAGATAAGAAGATCTAGCTTCAAAGCGAAGCGCCCGTGGCCCGGTATCAGGCTCCCAGCTGACATGCCATGCTTTCCTGCACCTCCGTCGCTCTCCTGGCCGTGCTGAGGGAGGAGATTCTGTGAGGTCCTAGTTCAGCTGCCCGTACAAGCACGGTACCTCGGGGCAGCCTGAAACAATTTTAAAAATTAAAGTGCCGGTATCGGCGCTATGTATCTGGGCATTTTCACAAGTACAAGTACTTGTGAAAATGCCCTGTATCGGCCCCGATGCCGATGCTTGTATCGATATCGGGACATCCCTACATGATTGGATGCATTTAAGCGGTATCTGATGTTACAGAATAGTATGATTCTCCCAGACAGTGTAACTGACACCATATTCTAGCAACATTTATTTTGCATATTTTGTACTTTTCCTAGGCTTCCATCTCACAGGGAGAGACCAGGCCGGATTAAATTTAAAAAAAACACACAATTTTGGGTGTACTATTTCTGAAAGACAGTAGCCCCAAATATTCTTGTTTGACGAAACAGGGGAATGGATCACAAATCCAAAGAACATGCTTTACCCTGCAACAAACACTAGAAATTTTGCAGCTGATGTTCAGTGTTCATTAAAGGGTCTATTCACTAAGCTGCCGAAGGATCTAGCCGTAGCTTCGTCCGATCCTTCGGCTTGCTTCGGCCCCAGGAAAGATTTTTTTTCTTTCTTTTTTTTACGGCATCAGAACCGCCGGGCAATAGAAAAATGTTGGGTGGAGCTAGCTGTCACTGCTAGCTCCGCACAATCGTTTTCTATTTACTTTTTTAACTTTTTAAACTATTTTTCTGTTCTGCTCGGTCCCTCTGAGGGACCGAGCAGAACAGCCGAGCTGAATGCCGCTCAGCGGCATTCGGCTATTCACTCACTGCTGTTCGGCATCTATAAGAATAGGCCGAACAGCAGTGAGTAGCCTGCCGCAGGTTCGGCTCAGCCGATCCAGATGTTGGATCGGCTGAGTTGAACTCCTTCTGCACTTCGGGTCAGCCGAACATGCTGAAATCAGCCGTACCAGCCTGAAGTGAATAGTGAACAGTGTTCAGCTCACTTCACTTCAGGTCGGTAATTCACTCGGCTGCCTACAGTAGCTTAGTGAATAGACCCTTAAGTGTGGCACTTTTACAGTGTCAGAGCCCTGAAATAGGGAAGGAGAAGCTGCAGAAACCAGTAATGGTTGCAAGCCAGCAATGGTGGAAGGAGCTGGGAATAGTGAATGGGGCTGGTAAGGGTGACAAAGCCATCATAGGTGACAGGAGCTGGTAGTGGTGGCAGGCAAGCAGAGCTCTCAGGAGATCATTATGGTAGGAGGCCAGCGGCAGTGTCAGGAGATGGTAATGGTGGCAGGTTAACAGCAGTGTCAGAAGATGGTTATGGGGGCAAACCAGCAGCAGTGGCAGGAGAAAGTAATGGGGGCAGGTCAACAGTGATGGAAAGAGCTGGAAATGGTGGCCAGAGATGGTAATTGTGGCAGGCCAGCAACGGTGACAGGAGCTGGTAATGGTGGCAAGCAGCAATGTATTAACTAACTGACTATATACAAACTATATACAAACAGAAGATCAGGGCAAGACAAGAGTGTAAAAGGAACAGCAAGGAAAATGGATGAGGAATGCAGCCAGAATGGGGTTCAGGTACATGGGCAGGTACATGTAACAAAATCAGGGTCAGGATTACAGGTTTTCAGGAACAGCAAGCAGAGTGTATGGCCACACAGGTGTAATTCTGAGACACTGAAAGCTTCCTGATGAGGAGCTAAATACCCTCCCAGCAGCTAGTATCAGGTGGACAATGATTGCTGGGAAGGGCTGGCTGCTGGGAGACATTGCTGAACACTGATTGTGTTCCTAATCCCTGCCTTGTCACAGCTCACCATTCTAGTTGCATCTTCAAATGATGACATCACTGAATCAGGAGCCACTAACAAAAACCCAAGTTCACCAGGGCCTGTCTTTGTCCTGTATTCACACAAATACTGATCCATGGTCCTTTATGAAAGGAGGCACCCAGATGCAGATGAGCCCCCCGACCCTCAGACCTGCACACCCACTGGGTCAGGGCTGTGGGGAAGTTGCCCTTGTCCTCATCAGCATAGGGATAAGGTGCTTTTCCAGGGGGTGCCCCCTAGGAAAGCACCCTCCTAATGTTGAGGGCATGCAGCCTGGTATGATTCAGGGAGGGGGGACACTCACTTGCTCCCCCCCCCTTTCCTGCTCTGCTAGGCCACTGCTCAGATTAAGGGTCTGGTATGGAATTTCTTTTTCATTTTTTGGGCATCGGGGTTCCCCTTAAAATCCCTACCAGACCTTATGGATCAGGTATGAATTTGTAGGGTAACACCATGCATTCTGGATTTGTTTTTATATCGGGGGTTCCCACTAACATTTCCCCACCCCCACACTGTTTTTTTGAAAAATCTATATTTTAACAACTTGAAGTGATTCGGTCGAGCCGTCCTTCTAGCTCGAATGTTTGGCTTTGCCGTGCCGAAGTATGTTCATTTGGCTTGGCTGCCTTCGGCTGTTTACTTCAGCTGCTTTAGGTGCTGTATGCGCTATTGAGAATAGGGCATACAGCAGCCCTTCAGTTCAGCTGAATCAAAGGGTTTCTGCAGCCGAAGCGAGCCGAAGGAGTAGTCGAACGTTTGTCTAAATCCGCCGGCTCTTTAGTTATATAGAATACTGGTTGATAGTAAATGTTTTATGATTTTTTTCTTTTCCAAATAACATTAATTTAACTGTGGCAGCACATGGCAAAACATTGTGATGCATTGTCATGCGTTATGATACGCTGTGTTGCTTTTAAATGTACGCCTGCATCATTTTATCACAACACACACACCAGCACAGTGCACAAACGGTTTTTAACATAAGTCCCTTTTTTACCGTTTTGCAAAAAGGCGCAATTTAAAATTTACAAATATTTGGTATTTATTAACTCAATACAGTTTTATCTTTTAGATTTAGTCGGAAAGTATTTTTTGTGCACTGATACTGATTTTAGTGTGCTTTTATCAATTTAATTGTGTATTTTTATCGGTTTAATATCGATTTGACAATTATCGCAGGACCTACAAAATTAGTACCACCATCTTTTCATTCTACCAGGTCTGTGCTTTCAGAAAATATATGGTTTGGGGTGTCTTTTACAATCGCTAGCAATGCAGCAATAAAAAATCAAAACAATGTGAAAAAAATGCAAAAATGGTGTGGCCAGCTGAGGTTAAAAGTGTTCCAGAGGGCATGGCAGCGAAAGGGTTAATATAACTGCTTAATCTTTAATTACTAGGTATTCATGTAGCACAATAGTTTTAAACATATCCTTTTTATATACTGTATTCATAAGATATAACATTTTAAATGTAAGATTTTTGTGAATAAATTGATTAAATTGCATCATTGGACTAAATTTACTGCCAATTATCAGTAATTCGTGTTCTTTTGATGATTTCATCTAGTGAAGAATCTGGTAAATTCATCATTTGAATAGCAGACAGATGAATCAGAAATTGTTCCTGGAAAGAAAATTAATTTGATGCAGTGTTTTTATCAAATGTTACAACAAGCATTAAGCAATGCCAATTCAAGCAACCATTTAATAATAAAAAAATCATTTCTCTTACATTTATATTTTTAACTTAAAGATCTACATTTTCTGTAAGAATAGCTCATGAAATTCTGTCTTTAAACAGATGTCTACTTCTACACAAAAAAAACTATTTAATGTGTTACCTTCAAAAAATAAACTTCTAGAACCGACTCCATGCATGTGATTTACTAAAAACTAAATTTTCTTACTTGGTTGGACGACCTCGGGTTGAACACGAGTCAAAACCCAGCCTGTTCCCAGTTCAGCAAATAGGCAAACTGATCACATTTGACCAGTTTGCCCACCCACCTGCCTGCCTGAGTCTCTGGCTGATGCAGATGAAAAGTCTGTTGTTTAGCAGTGGTTTCATTACTGATTCTAAAAAACAGAAAACACAGGTCCCTGGTACTGCTGGAATGTAAATAGTGCTGGGGAACCTGGGTGACATCACATTTGCTCAATTACATCATCTGGGTTCCCAAGCACTGTATTTAAATCCCCCAAAGTCCAGGGAGCTGTCACCTTATGGTTGTTGCAGTGGAGCAGCATTGTCATGGCAGAGGGCTGTTGTGGTGGCGGGTCTACATTGTTGTGCATCAATTATCGTGATTTAATGTACATCTACATTGCTGGGCGACAATCGGCAATGGATTTAAATCAAGGGACATTGTTTATTTATTTTTTAAATACAAGATTTGTTGTATGGTGTGGGTGTTGTTGTTTTTTTTTTTTTTTTACTATTGCCTCATTCAAATGGTGGGACCCATATCTGTGGATTCCCTTATTCTGAAGGGGACTTTCAGATTCTGATCCCCCCAATGATGGGACAAGGACCTCTTCCTTAGATTGGGGGCTTTGTCTCAAGGTACACTCTCAATGTAGAGTACATTCAGTCTGCTGGAGTGCAGGTGGGCCCTTGAAAGTCCATTTAGAATTAGGGAGCCCCCAGGTGAAGGATTAAGGGGTAATATTCCTTTTTTTCCTCAGTCACAAGAAAATTGTCAATAGTAACATTAAAACACATACAGTGTAGCCATTTATGCAAAAAATAAATAAATAAACAATATCCAACAATTGTCATGTTGTCTAGCAATGTAGATCTACGTAAATCACGATAAATTATACTCGACAATGTAGAACAGCTTCCACAATGGCCCACCACCTCAACAATTCTACCCTCCCACTACTCCCTACAGTGTTGCTCTAGTGTAAAAACAGTGGTGGGGATCTGGTGTGATGTAATTGATCAAATAATGACATGTCTTGTGTCACTTTATTATTATTTTGTAATGTGTTTTGCATTTGCTCAAGAAACTTTTTTTTACAAACAAAAATGATCATGGCTACATTTGCTTATTAGCAACACCCAGGATCCTTAGGCTTTTTATTTACAAACATGCTGGCAGGAATCTATCATACTAGTTAGGTTCACACCTAAGCGATAGCTGTTATTGCGCCTTTGTCGCTCGTTTTTCACACATTTTCTTGTGCGGTTTTTGCACAATTTTGTTCACAACAATGTGTGATAACACACATTTTGTTCTCCATAGGTGTCCAATTAGAAGCAGAAACAGCCATGACCTAAGTTCCTGTTTCCTGTTTGGAGAGTGGACGTTGTTGCATTGTTGACATGGATCCTTCAGCTCGGCGTGCTGTGGCAACCATAGTCACAGCAATACTGATTTTAAGGAGGAGAAGGCAGAGGCGCAGATTCTGGGTCCATCTTGTGATTGCCAACAGGCAACAACGTGGTCAGTTTTGGCCAATGTACAATAAACAACGTGTTCATGAGGAAAAATTCTTCCAATACACCCGTATGTCCTTGCAAAGGTGAGCAAGCTTTGCTGTTTATCTACTTTCATGCTATAAACAAGGAGCACGCATAATCTGCAACTGCTCTCCCTAGTAAACTATCAGCTGCTTTCGGACACAGACAACCGCAACACATTCTGTGAGCGTCCTTGGCTTGGCTTTCCTTTCTAATACCTCCTTTTTATTTTTGCAGTTTTGATGATCTACTGGGGATACTTAACATTCATTTGGAGCCTCAGGACACCTTTTTCAGGTAGAGTATTCCAGCGGTGGAGAGACTAGTCATCACTTTACGGTAAGTAGATGTCTATGCATATAATTGTAAAAGTGTCGCTGACAAAATATCAAGACGTTGCAAATAATAACCATTCAGCTTTAAACTTTTCAATAGAAACGAGAAAAGCTGGGTGTCTCAGGACAAACCCCCACAGTGTGGCTGCTCAATTTTGTAGAAAGATTAGTAAGATTTCCCTCTTATAATATGGGTAGTGTGCACTTGCTTCATGAGCTCTATCAACATCCCTCCATCCTCAAAATAAAGAGCCACAAACACATTTTTAAGAATATATCAAGATAAATTGTAACAATATATAAAACTTTATAACCAAAAAATAACTTTATAAAAAACTATTTAAATATAACTATATAACTATAATCAGGAGCTGGCAGGTCATCCGCCATTGCCTGTGAAGTGAACGGTTGACTGGGATATGCATATGATGCAGATGGTTGGCTGGGCCAGTGCTGGTAGATGGTCTGGGAGATTGCTTTTGGAGGTTGTGGGGGTTATGACTGGTGTGACTGTGGAGGGTATGGTTGTGGATGTTGTGGTTGTGGAGTGTCTGGTAGTGTAAGTAGAGGGTGTTGTTGGGCAGGGACTGATTGGGAGAGAGGTGGCTGAGCAGGACTGTTGTCGGCATTCTGCAAGGCCTCTGGATATTATATTGACAATTTTGCCCATAACCTCCATTCTTTTCTCAGGAGGCATTAACTGTAGCATCCTCTCCATGCCTAGGAGAAAATATACCTCTGCGGAAGTTTGGGCAGGGAGCATTGCGATATTTTGAGGAACTGTCAGGAGCGGATCCTCAGACATTGTGTCAGAATTTCTCCCACTGACCACTAATCTGCAATGCAGAGGTCCAGGGTTTGATGCCTGGGTGCCTGCTGGAGTTGTTGGTGCTGTGTTGTTCGATGAGGGTGATCGTGGTGTCTCCTCTCCAGTGTTATTTGGTCCTTGTTCTGGGGCTTGACCTTGTGTGACCTGCTCCTGACTTTGTGTGACCTGCTCCAGAGGTGGGGGAAACTCCTTAGGCTCCTGATTCAGATCTTCAGTTTCCCAACTGCTCCCTGTACTGTAAAGAAGAAATTAGATATTAGCAATTTGACACGTGCAAACAGGCCAGACCTGGCCAGACTTCAAGAGCCTTCGATGTATTTAGAATACAATGGACATTGTGCTGGCCTAGCTCCAGACACACACCTACTTTTTTTTTTCCAAACTTCACAACTGTACATTTTCAAATCGTTATCCGATCATCATAATTTGAAGATCTATTAATGATTAATAATGTGGTAAACTTATGATTGTATTTCAAGGAACGCCCTCTTTCTCAAACAACAGAGGATGAGGCCTTTGCCTTGGGAGAACACATGATAAAGCCCTATTCCAGTAGTGGACTGACTGTAGAGAAAAGAGTTTTCAACTACAGGCTGACAAGAGCACGCCGTGTAGTTGAATGTGCTTTTAGAATACTAGCCAATAAATGGCAGGTAATGCACACTCTATTAAATATAAAGCTACAGAATGTCATCTCTGTGTTTAAATCTGCATCTGTACTGACAATTTTTGTTCGTCAAAAAGGACTCCAGTTTGAGGATGTGCCAATGGATACCATGGGGAGGGCACAATGATCTGTAACCCGTGGCGACACTCAAGGGGCAAGCATTAGGGAAAGTTTTGCTGCATACTTCATGTACCCTAATGGTGAGTGCTCATGGCAACTGGATGCACTGGCATCCTGATTTGATTTCTAAAAAATCTTGCAAATTACATTGTCATGTGTTGTTTTCAATTTAAAAAAAAAAAAAGGCGTAAGGAATTCCACAAATTGCTTTGGTGTTTTTCTGGGTCAATACTGTAGTGGTTTTTACACATGAGAAGTGCACTAATTAATTAAATTACATTACATAATTATATCAGCTCATCATACATGTTCCAATATTGTCTATTTAGATTATAACCTCTAAACATGCCCCTATTTACATGTCCTCAGAAATGTTCCTCTGATATTGGACAACTTTAGCCCTCCAGCTAGAAGGAAAATCCTAAGATGCATTCAAGTTAGACACATAGCCACTGACACACAGAGGTTTTATGCAAGCTGGGATTACAGTTGTAGGTCTGAGAAAGTAAAGCTCTAGGCTAGGAAAACATGCATGCAAAAGTACAAAGCAAAGCTGCAATCTTTCAACAAACTCTGCAATATACAAGGAAAACATGAAACAGGAATTTACACGCACACATTACCTTTGACATCTTTGGGGAATGGGGAGAAGGTGCCTCAACCAGTCCATAACTTTGAGCCAATGCTACACCAGGCATTCCTGCAACTAGTTTTCTTTTTGTAATTAGCATGGCTGACATCATATATGCACACACATTTCTTAACCAGGTACCCTGGCTTCCAGGATGTCCTGCAGCAATCCAGAAGAGTGTGAGACCACTTCAGGCAGTCATACTCAACCACTCCTCACCTGGCTGAAATACAGCATCAATACAAGCTGCCTGCCTGATATGGGATATATCCCCATGTTGCCCATGCTGCAGCAACTGAACCTGCAGCTGGCCATCAACAAGTATTTATGCAAGTATGGGATAATGACAGGCTGTATGGATCTAGAGTTCTTTTCAACATGTCAGTGGCTCCTGATTCAGATTGTGTGAACCATCTTATCATCATTCAAAGAGGCAACCAGAATGGTGAGCCATGACAAAATAAGGATCAGTAGCACCAGCACCAGGAGGAAGTAGCACCAGCAGCAGGAGGAAGAAAATAACTTCCTGGTGTCTCAGGGCCTGCATGATCCTCTCACAATTGACCCCATTTCTATGAGGCAGCAGCAGGAAGATGATGGGTACAAGGAAGAGGGTTGGGATGCCAGTGGTGAGGAGGAGGAGAACATAGGGCAAGTAAGCTTACATGGATTAGGTAAGATCATTGAGGTCACCCCCCTCCTCAGCAATACCAATGACTCAAGGTCCTCTGTCACAGAACAATTTGAGCCAAATTGGCAAATTTTTGCTTCATGCCTGTACAAGAACCCCAGGATTCAGGCCATGAAGGAGGGAGTCCATTAATGGTTGGCTAAACTTTAGGATCCCTGAAACAAGGGTAAAATGGCAGATCTAATGCTGCTAATACTGAGGGAGCAAAAAATGTGCCACTTTGAAAAGGCTCTGCAAAAGTACCTCTTGGCTACCTTTCTAGAGAGTGACAGGATCCCCCTTTAATGGCCAATGTGCTTCAGATCCTAAGGTCACTAAAAGTTGAAGCAGCAGTGGTGACTGCCTCAGAGACTTTTTAAATTTCGTCCTTAAGCATGCATTGGTTAGGCTTGGTTTCTGGCAGCAGTTATGGGTAGCACCTAAAATGTATGACTTTGGACCTGTGGTTCAGGGCAGAAGCACACAGCCTGCAAACCAAGGACCCCATGGGCTTATGGGTGTCCAGGCTGGACCACTGGTCAGAGCTTACCAAGTACACAGTTAATCTGTTGGCTTGCCCTGTAGCCAGTGTGCTGTCAGAGAGAGCATTCAGTGCTGTGACACAGAAACCCCTACATAGTTGACTGACTCGCATTTAAAAAAGTTAACCAGTCCTGGATCAGCAATGAGTACAAAACCCCTGCAGCTGGTGCTAATTATTTTTTTTTTTATTGAAGCAAAATATTATTTTACCCTACAGCATTACCATCTCCTGCCACAATTGCCAGGTCTTGCTAGCATTACCAGCTCATTCTACCACTGCTGCCCTAACACAACAATGATCTACTGTTGGCCTTCTACCATTAGTATGTCATGCCACCATTATCAGTTCCTTCTACCACTGCTGGCCTGCCACAGTTACCATTTCCTGCTACCTCTTGTGACTTACCATCATACCATCTCCTGCTGCCTC
Source organism: Nanorana parkeri (assembly GCF_000935625.1). Classification (NCBI taxonomy): domain Eukaryota; kingdom Metazoa; phylum Chordata; class Amphibia; order Anura; family Dicroglossidae; genus Nanorana; species Nanorana parkeri. Next base: position 17,320 of record NW_017307777.1, read on the forward strand.
TTCTGCCCTATTGCATTTCTCCCACACTGCAAAGATGCCCACATACTTTTTCTGGGGTTCAGCTGAAAATTTTGTACATTCTTCAGCAATATCAATCCTGCACTGCCCTCCAAAGTTTCCAATGCATTCTGATGATCAGGCACTGTAAAGGTGTCCTACATAATGTTTCTGGAGTTGGTTCTCAGCTGCAAATTTGATAGTGTTTTCTGCATGGGAAATCATGCTCTGTGTCTCCTAGTTTGTGGCATATGACTTTGCAAGAATATTTGTTGATTTTGTCTCTCTGAAGTAGTGTGCTTCACTTGTGATTTCTTGATCAAAAGCTGTCTGGACCTAATTAAACTGCAACCTAGCAAAAGTGCCTACATATTGTTTATAGAGTCAGTACAATATTCCTCTTTATTTTTGAAATAAATATGCTTAAATGTGGATTTGTGGGCTGAAAAACTGCATGGGGTGTGCAATTTTAAAATTGTGACCTACAACATAGGGTTTACATACTGTTTATGAAGTCTGTACAATATTAATGTTTTTGTTTTTTAGTGAAAAACATACACTTTACATAAAACAATGTCAGGAAGATGGACTTGTATTTCTGGATGCTGGTTATAAACTGGGCCTCAGAAAACACACTTTGGTGTCTAGTATTCCCATGAATGGTTGTTATCTGAGCTTCAAAGAGGTTCAGATTAAAGTTTTCAGAATTTATGATGAATCCAATGAACAACCCACAAATTGAACCCAGACAAATTTGCTCATGTCTAATCATATTGCACATCAACACATACTTCCCAACTGTCCCTCATTTGGAACCAAACCCCTCTTTCCTCCTCAGTTTTATCTCTTTTTGGTGTATAGATATGTATGAAAAGGTACTAATAACAAAAGTGCTATTCTGCACTCAAATCTTCTCTCATAATTATCTTGTTTTATATCTCAAAAAGGCAATATAAAGGAAATGTAATGGCGAAAAAAACTATTCTGGGTTTAATCAACCATTTTGACATATACATTCTTAATGGCCCACATAACTGAAGGAGTGGCAGGAGTGTGTCTATTGCTTAAATACATTGTAATGGGAGGTGTCCCAGCAAGTTGGGAGGCATGTCAGCAAGTGTTGACATATTCTAATGTGTTCCCAGTGATTTTAATGGAAAATACATCAGGGGACATGCTTAGGTGTGAATAGGCCAGAGTTAGTGAGGTTTATTGCTGTGTGTCCAAAGTCGAATTTTAAGCCCTGCTTTCAGAACCCATTAGGGCACACCATTTCTAGTGATGTAGAAAGCTAAATCTGATTGGTTACATTGGGTAGCATATACTTTATTCATCCAACATTTATTTATAAATTAATAAAATTCTGTATTTATGCAATCATTTATCTTGTGGATACTATCGCTTAAACTGTCATTTAAAATGGCTGGACGATGTAGAGAATTGATAAATACAATGCACTATTTGGCCAATGAACTGTCTATTGTTAAAAGGAAAAAAAAACAAATGCATCTCAATGTGATGAAGTTTTCTCATCCAAGCTGTTTATTTGTAAATATGCTGCAAACCGTTACACAGCTATTAGTGGACTATTACCATCTTCGTCACTTTTACAGAGTCAAAATAATGGCAAACATTAAACATGAAAGATATCACCAATGTAAATTATGCAATATTTTAAATTTATTTTTAGATTTGTTTTCTTCTAACTCACTGTAATTACACAAAAGTGTGATTATAATTTGAGTTACTTTTCCAAGTAAAATTACTGACTAATATATAATTTTATCCAAACAATATTAGTTATGAACTTTTGGTACATAACAATGAATTATGAGTGGTGTTTGGTGTAATAACCAGAACTGTATTAATAAAAACATTACTATATTACCAGATATAATTATTAAAGAAAATGAGAATTGAAATTACAGTCTGTAATGAACAATACTAGTTATTCAGAAACAAAAATAAAATATGTTGAATATGAAATCACTCTGCCACAAAAATATGGAAAGACTTTTGGTGGTTAGATTTAATTAATAATGTTTCTAAGAATTTAAGCTGGCAGCTATTTGAAACTCATTACAGAGACAAAATGTCTTTCAATGTAATCTAAATTAATCCTGCCTGGAATAATGAGAATATAAATTTAATATCCTAAATGTTCGTCACTTAATTTTAACATAACAAATTGGGTAGTACATACAGATTAGAAAGCAATGCATCGATAATGATGCATTCACTTTCAACAGAAATTGAGAAAGTTGGGCATATCATAGTGGCAAAGTAGCACAGAACGTTATGGAGATGTATAAAGATTTGGTGAAATTATAATTGTTTTATTGGGTTCCTTTTCTGATGACAATCTATATATTACAAATTATTATACTAATTAGCAAAATAAAGCAGTTCTTATTTTGAGGCCCAGCCACTTTACATATTTAGACAGTCCACTGCCCTTTTGTTCCAGTAGGGTGTACATGTACAGTATATCCTCCCGTACCATACATTGCCGTGTTGTATACCATATTTCTAAGGTGCTATGATAGTTACATCTTGTCATATCCCAGGTTACTGAAGTGCTACATCTCACAGTGCTATTTTGTCATATGCCATGTTGCTGACATGCCAATCCAGATGCCATTTGCTGCATACCATCTTAGTAAGGTGCCACCTTATACAGCATCATGTTGCTAAGTTGACATGTCATACAGTGGCATATTGGTGTATACAATGCTACTACAGTGCCATACTAGGAAGTTTCAAAAAAATCAGTAACTCAGTACCCAGAAACTACAAACCTTTAAGTTTAACATCTATCGTAAGATGATTGAAGGATTGTTTTAGGAGGGAACCCATGCCAAAGTATCAAAAGCAATATGACATGAAATAGCTGGCATAAAAAAGAAGAGCTTTGTAACCAAATTAGGGCAATGCAGTGGCTTAGTGATAAGCACTTCTCCCTTACAGTGGACCTTTGATTGTAAGCTCCTTGAGGGCAGGGAGTGATGAAAATGTGCAGTGTGTACTGTAAAGCACTCCATAAATTGTTAGTGCTATTTAAAAAACTGTATTAAATAAATAATAAAAAAAGCTACTCTTCATTTACGAGAAAGTAAGCAAACACTTACACAAAGAGATTTGAACTTTGCTATGGCATTTCAACACAGTTCCTTACAAATGACTATCAAACGTTAACATCGATCGACTTAGAACAGTCTGTGAATGGTTAGAAAACTGGCTTACAGATCAAATTCAGAGCTTCCTGATATATATTTTGTGCTCTGAATAGTCTAAGGTAGTTATCAGTGTAACCCAAAGTTCACTATTGGGACCGTTACGTTTTAACCCCTATATAAAATATATAGGGGTCTACTCACTAAGCTGCCATAGGCAGCCAAGTGAAAGACCGACCTGAAGTGAAGTGAGCCGAACGCTGTTCGGCTATTCACTTCAGGCTGGTACTGCTGAAATCAGCCGTACATCAGGTGACTTCACGTGGCGTCGGGTCGGCCGGACATGCTCAGCATGTTCGGCCAACCCGAAGTGCAGGAGGAGTTCGACTCAGCCGATCCAACATCTGGATCGGCTAAGCCGAACCTCTGGCAGGCTACTCGCTGCTGTTCGGTCTATTATCATAGATGCCAAACAGTGAATAGCCGAATGCCGCTGAGTGGCCGGAGCCAGGGCTCCTCCCAGCTGTCAGAAGCAGGCTGTCGTCTGACCAATGACCAGCTCCGGCTTTCAGCGAGGCTCAGCTAAGTTCGGGAGCTGTACGGGCTATTGTGAATAGCCCTTACAGCAGCCCTTCGGTTCTACTGAACCGAAGGGGTCCTGGGGCCAAAGCTAGCCGAAGGATCGGCCGAAGCTACGGCTAGATCATTCGGCTGCTTCATGAATAGACCCCATAGTTTTGTATTATTGTCATGTTACACATGCATGGTGATATGCCTTTAAACATTATTTGCTTCATCTGTTTCATGTATTTTTTTCCATAGTTCAGATTGTTGTCTGTGTAGATCGCTCCACCCTTCTTCATTATGTTCCAGTCTGCATCTCATCCACGTGCCTTTTGCTAAGTGGATAACATTATGATCTGTTGACCTTTCAAATGTTCACTGTTGTAAAGTTCTACACAGTTGGGATTAAATGATCTTCAAGGTGTCTTAATTTAGGGGGAGTTAAACTTAGTTATACAATAATGGAGATGAATCTGGGCATTTTAGTAGATAATAGACCTAATAACAAAATGTAATGTCAATCTGCAGCTGCTATACCAAGAAAGATAGTTTCTTGTTTTGAGATACAAGCAGGTATACAGTTGACCCAAGAGAGAAAACCTAATATTTCCTCTATATAAATCATTCAAAAATTATCTTGAATATGGAGTTCAGCTTTGGGCACCAGTTCACAAACAAGTTTTGTAGAACATCTTTTGCAGAGAAGGACAACTAAATGAATAAAGGGCTTCCACTATGAAAAAGGGTAACCTGATCTGAATGTATTTACCCTGTGGAAAAGGCAATTGTATAAATATATAAATAGCCCATATATATATAAAACTTATAACTCAGTTAAAAGTTACTTACTTTAAGATCACCTCAAAAGGCCCAATTGCTTTCTTTAAGAGTGTGGTAGAAACGATTCTTAAAGAGTATGTAAAAACTAACAATAAACTTCTATTATTTGCTCCATTTTGGACCCCTAAATATACAATTTTGTTGTATTTGTTTAGTATGTGAAAAAATACCTGTTGATCCCACAAAAAATCCAGTGCTGTTCTTTGTCCTGTGCACCCTTGCCCAGGTTACTGCTGCTAACTAAGAATGAGCTGCAGGTTTGAGGCAAATCCAACCCGTTCACAGTTCCCGGAAACTAATGTCACCATTCGCCTTCATAGCAACCAACTGCCAATAATGCACATCTTGGCTTTTGAACTTTGGTCACTTGGCTTAGAAGGGCCAATAAGGGGGTTAAACCAGCCCCCTTCAAATAAGCCAGCTCCCTCAATATAAAATTTTGGGTTTCCAGGAGCCATATTGACAATATGCTCAGCTGTGATAGGGAAAGTATAGGAAGTGCGGCTGATAAAGTGCATATGGACAAAATAGGGTAGGGCTTGTAGGCGCTGATCTCTGGAAGTAGATGTAAACCCTAAATTAAATCCTTGTAGGTAGAAAAATGTTCTGGAATTTTGGGGTAGGGTAAAGAATGATTTTTTATATTTATTGCTTCTGAATTGTGTTCTGAAGCTTCTTTACAGTTGCTCCACATGCACTCCAGCCATAGCAGGCTCCATGTGTTTTTTCAAAGACCATTTTTCCTAATTTTTGTTGGTTGCAATTCATTTTTTCACAGCCTGTCCCTGTGCACCTGTCCTTCACTGATAAGCAGACACATGTTTGTTTTTCCCTATGCATATTTACTAATTATTCTGGCTGCGATTGACTTTTTCAAAGCCTGTTCCTATCCACATACACTACAGTTATAACCAGCTGAATATGTTTTTTTCACAGGGCATATTTTTTATAATAGTTGCTGACTACAATTTTTTATGCTGTCATGTTAAAGCTTATATGATATTTCTAAAAATTAAGTCAAGGCAACTGGACTTGCTGAATTTTTCTTGAAGACGTTTCACTGGTTATCCAACCAGCTTTCTCAATTCAGAATGACTTGTACACAAAAATTATCTGGGAATAAATATGATGAATGTTGCTCCAATCCACATAATCTGTTAATCACAACCATGTGTTGATTGCATTTGCTTACTTGCATATCTGAAAATGGAGAAGCCAAGCTTGAATAGAGGTGTGGGGGGGGGGGGGGG
>NW_017307777.1:26485-33620 GCF_000935625.1 Nanorana parkeri
GCTGATAAAGTGCATATGGACAAAATAGGGTAGGGCTTGTAGGCGCTGATCTCTGGAAGTAGATGTAAACCCTAAATTAAATCCTTGTAGGTAGAAAAATGTTCTGGAATTTTGGGGTAGGGTAAAGAATGATTTTTTATATTTATTGCTTCTGAATTGTGTTCTGAAGCTTCTTTACAGTTGCTCCACATGCACTCCAGCCATAGCAGGCTCCATGTGTTTTTTCAAAGACCATTTTTCCTAATTTTTGTTGGTTGCAATTCATTTTTTCACAGCCTGTCCCTGTGCACCTGTCCTTCACTGATAAGCAGACACATGTTTGTTTTTCCCTATGCATATTTACTAATTATTCTGGCTGCGATTGACTTTTTCAAAGCCTGTTCCTATCCACATACACTACAGTTATAACCAGCTGAATATGTTTTTTTCACAGGGCATATTTTTTATAATAGTTGCTGACTACAATTTTTTATGCTGTCATGTTAAAGCTTATATGATATTTCTAAAAATTAAGTCAAGGCAACTGGACTTGCTGAATTTTTCTTGAAGACGTTTCACTGGTTATCCAACCAGCTTTCTCAATTCAGAATGACTTGTACACAAAAATTATCTGGGAATAAATATGATGAATGTTGCTCCAATCCACATAATCTGTTAATCACAACCATGTGTTGATTGCATTTGCTTACTTGCATATCTGAAAATGGAGAAGCCAAGCTTGAATAGAGGTGTGGGGGGGGGATTGGCATCTGAGGTTAAAGCGTAGGTGGTTTCTATAGTCTGTGGGGGGTGAGACATCTATTGTCTGCCACATACAATGCTGTTTTAACACCTCTCTCTGGGCAGGTTAATAACACCTCCTAGACTCCAATTATGCAAATGCAAGCTGGAGCTGCAGAAATATCAGTGGCAAAAGTTTGATGTCCTTTTTTTTTCTTTAGCAAGTAGATTTTTATTCAAAGTTTGTAGAAATAAGGACAAAAGACATGACTCCGAACAGAAGGAGTCTGCATATATCTGATATCAGCATATTCTACTAAAAGAACAAGATGTAATAGCAAAAGAATACAGTCCCATGTCAGTTGTAACAGATAACAAATTATGTAGATTAGCAAGTGGAGGAAAGTCACTGGTCTTTAATCAGCATTGGCAATAAATGCAGCTTTATTGCATTCAACGAAAAAGTCTGTTATCATCGACAGGGTACGTTCCCCCCCTTTAAACAAACAATTTCCGGCAGAACTCAAAAGTAACACAAATAAAAAGGCCTACTCCACCTTAGGAGGCTAACTAAACAGTAGTGTCCCTCACTACGTCCTACTGGAGCGGCTATTCCAGCTTCCAGTATAAATGAACAAAAACCCACAGTTCAATACATACAGTTGTTCTGGCAGACCTTATTCTCCAGATATGCAGACCCTCTCCAGTCTGTGTCCATCCAGTGCAGCCTGGATCTTGCTCTGAGCTCTTTGCCCCTCCCAGTCACTATCAGTTGCAGGCTAATTAATAGTGAGATAGGAGGTTTACCTGTTGGGCAAGGCTTAACCCTTTCCTAGCCAGGGAACGCTGCCCTTTTCAACCTCTCACTGACATACACAGAGTCGTGTACCCTGTCACATAAGGTAAACCATATTTTGATATACCTGAAATGATGACATCAGTTTACATTTGCATCAGGTCTTATAAATCAGACAACTGACAAGGGTATTGTGTGGGACGGATCAAAACCAGGTATGTTAGGGACAAGACTGTGGGGGATAAGGAGGTGCGTGAAGGGCTTCGTAATAGGGGAGTGATTGAGACAGACAGCGAGGAATCAAGGTCTTCAATTCTTGATGTGGTGAGTAGGTTGTTTGGACTTGACGCTGAGATACTGAGATACAAGCGGATCTAAGTCACAGTACGTCGAGTTTGCCCAACGAATTAGTGGATTTAGCCTGTGGATACCACTTGGATTGTTGGAATAGAAACAGAATATCTTTAAGTTGATCTCATGTGCATTCGGAAGTCAAGAAATGTGTCCATGTATGAAAAAATGTGTTAGTTCGTTCTAGGTTGTGTTGCATAAGCTGATGAAGGGTATGTTTTATCTCTGTCAACGTAGCAGTGTGTGGAGAGAGCCAATGTTTGAGTATATTTTCTTCTTGACAGCCAGAATACAATAATGTTCCCATTGTGACAGAGGTGCTCGTGACGATTGTAATGAGGCAGAAGGGGAGTGGAAAAGGCACAGAGCTGGAGAGCAATCTCTAGATATCCCAGATATTTTCTAGATGTACTGGAATGCGAGTTGCCAGAGGGTTTGTATATGTGGGCACTGCCAAAGGAGGTGTGTCAGATTAGGTTGTAAGAGGTGACATTTGGGGCATTCATTAACCCATGTGTCCTTGTGTGAGGGAGGCTGAAAATTCAGAGCATAGTAGGCCCTGTGGATAATTTTGAATTGGGTTTCGCGCCACTGTTCGTTGGAGATGTTAATGTACACTTGTTTCCAACCATCGAGTAGTAACTGGTGTGTGTCATCCGGTGAAAGTTGGAGTAGAGGTGCCCATTTAAGAGCATATGTAGGTACGGAGTGGACCGAATCGTGATATGTGGAACTAAGATGTTGGTGTAAGTGAGACAAAGACATTTGGAGGGGGAGGTGAGGTGAGGAGTCGAAGGAATGGTACTGCCATGGCATGTGAGTGAGAAGGGGGCAGATGGGCTTTTATAAAGTGTTTGATCTGGGCGTATTGGAGGAAGTGTTTAGGAGACAGATTATAAGTATTGGAAAGTTCAGCAAAGGATATGCAATGCCCTTGAGGGTTAAGTAAGTGTTTCAGTGTGTGAATGACGTGTGAATTCCATATCCTGAAGTTTTGGGATGTGAGACCTATGGGAAATATGGGGGCTGAAATTATAGGCATGAGTGGAGAGATTGTGCCCTGAAGGCCGTATAGTTTCCAGACTTCTCTCCAGGTTATAATAGTGTCCCGCAACAAGATGTTTTGTTTGATATGACAAGGAAGGGAGGGAAGGGGCGAATGCAAGACTCCTGATAGCGACCATGGGTGTACTAAATGTTGTTCTAAGGAAGTGTTGGAGTAATGTTGGGAGTCATTCAACCAATCCCTAGCATGGCAAAAGATGCAAGCCAGGTTGTAAAGGCGAAGGTTCGGTATATTGGTCCCTAGGTGTGATTTTGGGAGGTGGAGTTTTGAGAGCGCAATACGCGGCTTTTTGCCCCTCCAGGTGAACTTGGTGAATGCCTGATTGAGTAGTTGTACATCTTTATGTCGGAGAAGTAGGGGGACAGTTTGAAGTGGATAGAGGAGTCTGGCAAAACTCACCATGCGTATCAGGTGACACCTTCCCAGGGTGGATAATGGAAGATGCTGCCAAGCAGCAAGTTCCTGTATAATGCGTCTAATGATGGGAGAATAATTCAAGGCATAAAGCCCGGTGGCTGTTTTGGGTATGGAGATCCCTAGGTATTGGAGAGAGGTGGGTTGGATGTGCAATGGGTAGCGGGACAGCCAAGGTAGGTCTGTCTTGGGAGGGGTGTGAGATAGGAACAGAAGGTCACTTTTGTCTATGTTGATTTTGAGACCAGAGAATGTACCAAAATGTTGTATGTGATCAAATATAATTGGAATTTGGGTGTTGGGGTCGGAGAGAAAGAGGAGAATATCATCAGCGAAGAACATAGATTGTAAAGTGTGGTTGCCTATGTGAATGCCAGTAAAGAGGTCAGTCTTGGATAGGGAGCGAGCTTGTGGCTCGAAGGCCAGATTGAATAAAAGATGAGATAAAGGGCATCCCTGACGTGTACCTCTGTATAAGGTGAAGATTGGAGAGAGAAAAGTGGAGGTGAATATCTGTGAATTGGGTGAGGTGTACATCGTGTTGATGAGATCTAGAAACAATCCAGAGAAACCCATACGTTTTAGTACCAGTGAAAGCCATGTCCAATTGATACTGTCAAAGGCTTTCTCCGTGTCCAGTGGCAAAAGGGCAAATGGACGCCGAGAAGGACCTGACAGATGAGAATGTTCAATAACAGCAATAGCTTTGTGGATATTAGTAATCGCAGACCTATCAGATACAAAGCCCGACTGAGCAGGAGAAATAAGTGTGGGTGAAAAAGTTGCTACTCTATCCGCCATTATTTTAGATAAATACTTAGCATCCTGATTTAACAAGGATATAGGGAGGTAGGATCCTGGCATCAAGGGATCTTTGTGTTTCTTGGGTAGCAATCTGATATATGCAATGTTGAAAGTGGAGGGGTATGCATGTTCTCGTAAGATATGATTATACAGGCGAAGTAGAGCAGGTGATATGACATCTAATAGTAGCTTATAGAATTCCGTGGACAGCCCATCAAGTCATGGCTGTACTTTAAATGACCTGATGTGGGATTCGTACTGTTGAATCCAGTGGTCACAGGTTTGTTTGGCCAATAGCCAGGATGATCTATTCTCGGGGGTGGGGTGCAGTTTAAAAGTATTATAAGCCTGTCTTACTGCCTGGCATGCCGACCTATATTTTTGCATGGTCAATTTCTTATGTGAAGAGGAGTATGCCAAGATCCTACCTTGCAACACAGCCTTTGCCGACTCCCAATACAATGACGGGTTTTCCTCGTGAGAGGAGTTGCAGGACGTGTATTTCAGCCACCAAAGTTTAAAATTTTCTTGAAAAGTGTCATCATGGAGTACGTATGCTGCGAATCTCCACGTAGGTGGTGTGGAGGGAATGTCCAAGCCTGAAAAGCCTAAAGGTACAGGGGAGTGATCGGAAATGACCATTTCCTCTATTCGTACATGAGAAAGTTTCATGAGAAGTTTTGGATGTAGAAGAAGAATGTCTATGCGGGACATGACCGCATGTGGGTGGGAGAAGTGGGTGTAGTCCTGTTCCAAGGGATGTGTGTGTCGCCAAGCATCTTCCAAGCCACTGCTTTGAATTCAGGCACTAGCCAATTTCTTTCAAGCTGATCTCCTGGTTCCTGACTCCGGCTATTGTTTGCATTTTTCCTGCTCTCAGTGTACCCTGACCTGGTTTGGCTTACTACCTGCTTTGGCATCTGACCTCTGTCATGACACCGACAATGTCCTGTACTTTCTCCATTATCTTTGCAATTTTGTTTATTGTTAATTTTGTTATTTTCAATAAACTCCTTTTATTTTTTTACCTGCACTTTGGGTTTCTGGCTGGTTTCTTGGTTCCCTGACAGTACCTGTCAGGACAGGTAAGTATATATCTTGCCAATGTTTTTGGAGGAGGTTACTGTGGCCCGCTAAGGACAAGTACATACTATATATCTTGAAGAGTAGGTCTAATGCCAAAAATGATAACCATTTTGGATGGCATAAGGTTTGGTTACAACCCTTGGCAGATTTGTTTGCCATCTGTGTCCTATTGGGGAGATTTTCCTTTACTTCCTGTCCTGTATATACAACAAGAAGGGAAAGGAAATCTCTGCAAAATTAGGGAAATGTCCTCTTAGTTGGCACCTGAATAATTGTCCTCATTAAAGGATTTTACCTGGTGTCTGGTGACAGCTCAAAACTTTTGGTTTTCCCTCACTTTCAGTTCCAATGACAGTGGTCACTAGGACAAACATAGAGAGTAAATAAGCATAATTAATCTATTACCACTCAATCCAAAACTAAGAAAAGCTTAGGCTTAAGATACACCTAAATAACCATTTATTCAGAGCAAGTTTACAGTACACTTGAACATGCACATTGTGGGAGGGACAAGTTCCTGTTGCTTGACACTTGTGCAGGTGCACATGCTCAAGCCAGTAGACAAGCACACTGGTGGATGCATGCACTTCAAACAGTTAAAAAGGGAAACACAGATCTATGCTCTGGTGCAGAAGTAAACTGTTATGAAATAGAAGTATTCCAGTTAGTCATTCAAAGGTTAAACCCATTTTAATGTAATTAGAAAGTAACAAATTCACACATACTCTTTGCCTGGAGTGATTAGTTGGCATTATAGTGGCAATAATACTGTACACTGCATGTTATCATTTGAAAAGATTTTGCCACTACATCCACCGCTTTAATGTATAAGCTAGTAGACAATTGCTATCTCTGAAAAACAACTGCACATTGACAGCCCAGCTGTGAAAATTGCAGGAGACAGCAGAGGCAATGCAAAGGCAGAAAAAGCAGGGTGCCATTCCAGTCTCAGTCCAGCCCTGATGTGCATATCCATCTGTAAGGACTTGGTCTGTATGTAGAAAGGTGGCAGCTGTTTGGACCATCTAATTATAGGTGATCAGCACTAAGAGGATAAACTATTGACATCCCTTAATCTTCCACCAGAAATGCCTTTAACACCCTGTAGGCAGGAGTGCTTATTTACATTTAGTTTTTGTCAGATTGTAATCAGTCTGATGCTGATCTAATAGTCTATGCTCATTTGGTTTCCCCTAATCAGTCTGTTGTCGTTTGCATCTGCCCACTGCTAGGTGTGTCCTTACCACTAAGCAGAGAAACCAATAAGAGATTTGTATCAATATATATGTCTACCTGGCCAATCACTAAGAAGGTTCATGGCCAGTGGTGCATGCTTGGAGAAGACATAAATATTCGGGGTGGACTTTATGAGGTTCTCTTTCTCCCCCAGGCCCTGCCTGGGGGAAGGCTGATACTGGCTGTCTGATCTGGGTAGGCCTGAAGCCTAGGAGGCCAAGCCATCTGCTAACAGTGAGGCCTGAGCCTGGGGGACCAGTGACTGATATTGAGGATGAATATGACAGAGTAACTTCAGCAGGTGTAAGGGGGCCTGAGAAATTATCCTGTGCTATGACTGGAGAGTATGTTCTTGAATTGACTAATGACGTCTGATTCAAGTACTGCTTAGCCAGGTGCTCAATACACAGATTTCCCTATTTGCCTTAAAGGTCCTAGTCTGTGAGGGCAGCAAATACTTTTGTTTTATCACTTAAAGGAGTCTACACCATCCTGGATGTTCCCGGCCCTAACCCTTTCTCCCTGAAGTTCTGCAATAAAATTCCTTCAGCATCATATCTACAGTCTGTATTTCAGTTTTACTGTTGCTATAGAAGGGTGGCAAGTGCTATAGACAGGCTAAGAAAGACCCGTTTATCCAGGCGGTTCCTTTGGGGGGGGGG
>NW_017307777.1:34218-76498 GCF_000935625.1 Nanorana parkeri
CACCTTAAATTATACAAATGCTCTATTGAGATTGGTGGTCACACTTCTTGTTAAGAACAGCAAGCTAAAGAAAAGAGAAGTGTGTTGATTTGACAAGAACACTGAATTAAAAAAAAAAATTCAATAAGCTGTGTCATCTAGTGTATGACACCAAATGGGACAATTTATTTCTAACACTGATCACTGAGGAGAAGTGGGATTGTTTTAAGAATACATTGCATTATGTTTTTACTAAGTCCATAACGTTAGGTAACAAAAATAAAAGATCGAGAGCTAGGCCTGCATGGCTAAATAAAATGGTAAAATAACACATCAAAAACAAGAGCATGGCATTTAAAAAAAATAAGATGGAGTGGACGGCATTGGCATTCCAGAGCTACAAAGAATGCAATAAGATATGCAAACGTGAAATCCGGGCAGCTAAAATAAATCAAGAAAAGCATATTATCACAGTATGTAAGAAGAACCCCCAAAAATTCTTCCAATAAATAAACAGTAAAAAGATAAGAAAACAGCAGGTAGGCCCAATAAAAGTTCAACAAAGACTTGAAAAACTTAATGCAAATATATCGTTAGGACCAGATAACCTGCACCCCAAGGTACTTAAAGAGCTCAGCCATGTTATAGCGAGACCATTATTCCTAATTTCCAAGGACTCCATACTTAATGGAAGGGTACCAAGTGATTGGCATAAAGCTACAGTAGTACCAGTATACAAAAAAGGTTCAAGATGCCAGCTGGGGAACTACAGACTAGTCAGTCTAACATCAATAGTTTGCAAACTGTTTGAGGAATGATAAAGGACTATTTAGTAGATTTTGTTTGTGACAGGGGTATAATAAGTGATAATCAGCACAGATTTATGAAGGACCGTTCTAACCTACTAACATTCTAAGAAGAGGTGAGTAGAGATTTGGATAGAGGAAAGCTAGTGTATGTGGTGTACCTGGATTTTGCAAACGCATTTGACACAGTACCACATAAGCACCTAATACACAAGCTTAAATCTATGGGCATAGATGAAATGGTGTGTACATGGATAGTGAACAACAAGCAGTGGCATCTGCAAAGAATATTGATTCATTTAAAAATCAATGAGATGCCTTCCTCAGAGACCGTAACATACAGGGGTACAGGTACTCATAAAAACTAAGATCACACAGGGACTCATATACACACATGCACACACGCACAAACACACACAGACACACAAAGGTTGAACTTGATAGACCTGTGTCTTTATTCAACCTCAAATACTATGTAACTAATCAGACATTTAGCTTTGTATTCCCTCATGGTACCATCTAAAGAACTGCATGAAATAAATCCTCTAAGGCAGGACTGAAAATATGGCAAATCAGTTAAGCATGTCCATTTTTTTGTTCACATTGTGGTTACTAACATACAAACTACCTCCTACTTGGTAATTCTGTATGTGGCTTCAACCGAAAAAGGACTGAGGCAAACACATAACAAGAACCCTATACTGTGGCAGTACACCAACGTTGGAGTACATCAGCTTCTGGGGGTGACCTCAGCAGAAACCATCTAGAATAAATGGAAGTATTAAAGCCCAATATCCAGGGGAAACTGGCAGCCCCTCATCCCTCTCACCCACCTCACTTTCACCTGTTCAAAATGAAGAAAAATTGTAATAAAAGCATAAAACAGGGACAAACACTGAAGCAAGTCTGGCTTATGCTAATATCTACAACAGAGCTTCTAGGTCAGATTTATATTTCCTGTCCATCTAGACCAGGGGTATGCAGCCTTAGCACTCTAGCTTTGCTTAAACTACAAATCCCATCATGGCTTTGCAATGTAGCTGCCAGGGTCTTGCAATAATTTGCACGCTTGTAGTTCCACAACAGCTGGATTGCCAAGATTGCCTACCCCTGCCTTAGACCAACTGCCTGAAGCTGCCTCACTTAGGCCTCAATCACAATGTCATCAGCAAATATGCATTTAGAAGGCGTTTACTGTATATAATGATATTAATAATATAATTCAAACTAGGTGTTTACTTCTTTATTACTGGTATTTATTAGGTGCCAAGAATTAATGCAGCACTTTACATACAGGTGAAACTCGAATAATTAGAATATCGTGCAAAAGTTCATTTATTTCACTAATGGAACTTAAAAGGTGAAACTAATATATGAGATAGACTCATTACATGCAAAGCAAGATAGTTGAAGCCGTGATTTGTCATAATTGTGATGATTATGGCATACGGTAGACCACGGTAGACTTATTGCATATAAAATACATGTATCACTCACTCTGTACACATGTGCTACAATGTAAGATTATGATCCCACCAAGTCATCAGTGGACTATATGGGTTAACGTTGTATGATAGCATGAAAAGAGGAATTAAATATATATTTATTTACTTTTATTTCTGTTGCTTTAATCCTTACTGTTCTCATTGTAACGAGAGAATCAACCAGCACCATGGAGTCCACCATGCCATAGGTGCCAGGTCTATATCAGCTCCCCATTTCTCTAATTCGCTCACGTGCAGTGATTCTGTATGTGTCTACAACATCACAAGAGCGATTGCGATCGGGTATGGCCAGTGAATAGAACTACAGCGGACGGGGATGTGCGCATGTGCTAAACCAGCCGGCCCTCATATGTATATGACGGCTGGAACGCAACCCGGAACTTCCCTGCGTTCCACACGCGATAGATACGCGTGGACGAGGGGGCGGCGCCAAGAGCCGACATAGCGTCTTGTTGTCATGGCAACCGCCTGTGCCTGTCAAACTCCCGGCCGAACGGCCCGCTTGCATTTGCGCGCCGTTCTTTAGCTGTAATCACCCACAGGCTATTTACATTTGAATTCCCTATGGCGGGAATGGGCTTTGTGCTGACGTCTTTCTCAATGGGAGGGGTCTGTTTTAACCTCACAGTTGGATGCCTATTTAAGGTGCATATTGTTTCATTGCTGTGTCATTCTGAGCCTGATGAAGGGGACCCTCTGAGGCCCCGAAAGCGCTTGCATTTGAATGGCAATGTGCCAATAAATGGACTATTGCTTGACTATACTTTGGAGTGCTGGTGACGTTATTTTCTTAACACTGTGCCATCCGTGGCCACTACAAGCACCCACCCGTCCGTACAGGTTTTTCTCTTCGGTAAGGAGTGCAGCGAGATCTTTTGATTTATGATCACTTTGTTCTCAATGTATAGAGCCCACGTGTGACAGCTTCAGAGTCCCATGTTGGCTCTAACTATGGGGATGAGTGTAATTCACTCTTCTAATGGTTCTCCTTTTAGGGTAAATGTGTGGATAATATAACACCTACCACTTCCACTGCATATAATAGTATCAATAATAATAATGACAACTAAGCATGTCCCCTGATGTAACATGCCAGCAGTCTCTGACTATTTCCTGTAACATGTCAGCAGTCTATAACCCTCTCCTGTACATTCCAGCAGCCTTTGACCCTCTCCTGTAACATGTCAGCAGCCTTTGATCATCTTATGGAACATGCCAGCAGTCTCTGATCATCTCCTGTAACATGTCAGCAGTCTTTGATCATCTGATATAACATGCCAGCGGTCTCTGATCATCTCATGTAACATGTCAGCAGTCTCTGATCATCTCAGATCATCTCATGTAACATGTCAGCGGTCTCTGATCATCTCCTGTAACATGTCAGTGGTCTCTGATCATCTGCTGTAACATGCCAGCAGTCACTGATCATCTCGTGTAACATGCCAGCAGTGTCTGATCATCTCCTGTAACATGTCAGTGATCTCTGATCATCTCCTGTAACATTTTAGCAATCTCTGATCGTGACATGTCAGCAGCCTCTGAGATTACAGTCTGAATATTATATGTGGCCCTTTAATGGCTTTAGGGACCACATGTGAGAACGCCTGTAAAAGAATGCTTTACCTTCAGTAGCCTATTCTATCCAAAAAAATGGAGCACACAGTTCTGGCTTCCCCTCATCAGTAAATTAGGGTTGAAAGGACTTGTGTATACACAGCTCTGCCCCCCCCCCGTGTGATCTCAGTGTGGGGGGACACAGACCACCATCTGGCCTCCATGTCTATACACTGACTCACCAGTTGGTAAACTCTGAAAACAGCTGTATCTTGCTCCGGTCGGGATGGTCTTTGTTGCTGGGCTCTGTAGTTCCCAGATGAGATGCAGCCTTTCCTTGTAGAGAGAGAGGTCCGATCTCATAAGACTGGTCTGTTGGCCGCTGCTGTTGTCAGTGATCTCAGCACTGACTTCTCCTCCTTGTTAGTGGAAAGTGAAAGCAAGGGCAGTTGTCAGTTGCTCCTTAGCCTGTTCCTGCTGACTGCCTCACTCCTCTGGTCCCCGGAAAGTGCCATTCTGCCCCCCAGGTGTTATGACACTGAGTGGCGAGACTGCACGCAGCGACAGTGAACCCTAGGCAGCTGCCTTGTTTCCCTAGCGGCAGCGCTGGCCCTGACCGGGCCCCACAGCAATGACTGGGCCTGAGGCACCTGCCCCTTTTGCCCCGCCATAAAGACGGGTGTGGTTCCTGCCCTTAAGGAGCTTAGAATTTAAGGTAAATATCTCATATGCACATACACCCATACTAGGGCCAATTGACCTATCAGCATGTCTTTGAAGTGGAGGAGGAAACCCACACAAGCACAGGGTAAACATGCAATCTCAATGCAGATAGTGTCCTGACCAGGATTTGAACTAGGGACCCCTAGTGCTGCAAGGCATAAGTGCTAACCACTAAGCTACTGTGATATCCATACTGCATTTAGGTGCAATCAGTTTAGCTGAACATAGAATTATGTGACCCCAGGATCCAATTAGAAAACTCTAAAAATAGCTAAACAAGACTAAATGCATGGAAATGCACATAAGGGCATGTAAATGTGTAATTGCATGTAAACATGACTAAGATCGCAAAATGCAGGTACATCTAAATGAGAAAGTGATCCAGGAAATATACATTTTGTTTATACTTTACAGATAATCCTGCATTTAAATAACCTGTATGCATGAGTGTTAGTGTGAATCTAGCCTAACAAGATCAGATATACCAAGGAACATTAAAGGATGGGCGTTAGCTATGCTAAAAGGGACAGTTTGCTGACTCTGTACTGCATAGGGACTCAAAATTAAGTACAGGTGAAACTCGAATAATTAGAATATCGTGCAAAAGTAATGGCAGTAATTGCTGCAAAAGGGGCCCAAACCAAGTACTGAGTACATATGCATGCTTGTATTTTTCAGAGGTCCGATATTGTTCTATGTACAATCCTTGTTTTATTGATTGCATGTAATATTCTACTTTTTTGAGATTGTGGATTTGGGGTTCTTGGGGTTTTCATGAGCTGTAAGCCATAATCATCACAATTATGACACATCGCGGCTTGAACTATCTTGCTTTGCATGTAATGAGTCTATCTCATATATTAGTTTCACCTTTTACTGTATATTGTACAACCTGTACAAAAAAACACAATGTAAAGCAGCAAATATGAGGACCCAGCTGGATTTTATTAACATGCAGGGCAGCAGAATGGAAAGTTCTTATATAAGTGGGAATTAGTTACTGACATTCTTCTGATATAGATGGCTGTATGTCACCCCTAGCAGCCCTTACACCCTAGGTTTTTTGGTTATGCAGAAAACTCGCCCTGTACCATGTGGTGAGATAGGCTTCAGGAATCACTTTCTTAGTCAATAAATTATTTGATAATTTTTGTAATAAATAGGATGTTTCAATAAGATTTCAATTAACCCTCTGACATACCCTGTTTCCCTGAAAATAAGACCTACCCCAAAAATAAGACCTAGTACTATTTTTGGGAATTGCTAAAATATAAGACCTATCCCCCGAAAATAAGACCTAGTTGGGACCATTCCCAGGTCCGGTGGTGTCATAAGGGGGAGCTTGAAGAGCCGCAGAAGAGAATTAGCGGTGCCAATGAAGCCAGTGCTAGAGGAAGCGAGGGGGCACTAGAGAGAGCAGAGCCGCATAAGCCGATGCCTACTATATAGCGCCGGCTCCTGTCACAGGTGGAGTGATACCAAATGCACTCCACCTGTAAGGAATCGATAGTGAAAGTGCGCTTCGCTCATTCTGGCCAGCGATTGGTTAGCAAATTGCTCTTGGAAATGTACGGCACCCCTGATTGCCCTGATCACCATATTTTTGTACATGAATACATGTAGACTGTTGTACATGAATAAGTGTGGATTGTTGTACATTAAAAAAAAATAATAAGATCTACCCCGAAAATAAGACCTAGGGTGTTTTTTTTTAGCCCAAAAAAATAAGACAGTGTCTTATTTTCGGGGAAACACGGTAGTAGTAAAAGAGGGATAAAAGAGACCAATATGTACTCTATATATATATCTGTAGGAAAGCAATAAGAGAATTGCTAGCCACCTCATTACATCTTTACTGTGTCAAAGATCCCTGCTCCATAGAGAGGGTAGCATCGCCTTTTATTGGACAGGACAGGCCACTTCATTATTCTAATGACAATTAGAATAAGATCAAAGGCCCCCAGCATCACATGGCTTGTAACCATGGACCCACATGACCACTGTTTTCTTCCCTTATAGACTGTGCATTATGAAACACAGAACCAAACCAATAACTGAAGAAATGTGTTAAGCCTGAAGCTTACCCCACTCCCCCTGGCACAGTCTTGGGAGGGCCAGGGGGCTATCACCAAAGTAAGGAAGACTGACTTCAGATATGCACATATTTACATTATTGAGCTAACTACAATAGCACAGCATATTTGCTTTAAAAAGGGATAAACACAACGACAATTTTCCTATGTCAATAATTTATTATAGAGGTGCATATGATGAAAATGTGGGATAAAAATTCAAGACTATGATGACCCCTCTGTTGCCCTGAAATAGTTATACCAAACCCCTCCGGGTGTAGAGATTAGACATGTGCGATTCGTTTCGTTACGAATCGAAATTCGTACGAATTTTCCTGAAATTACGAATTTTGGAGCATCCGAAATCCGAATGGCAGTTTCCGAATTATATCCGAAATACGAAATTCTGTTAACGAATTTCGGATCCGAATTTCTTTGAAATAGGAACTAATATTACCCCTGTAAAGTGTAAATGAGGTTGAACAACATGACAAGATTTTTTTTTTAATCCGAGATCCGGATCCGCTGCTGCTGAGGGTTGCATTACAATACACAGTTACACACACAGGCAGGAAATACGAAATTCCGTTGACGTATTTTCGAACGAACATTCGTTATATTAAAGTTAAAAAGCAAAGTACATTTATATTGGAGTTGATGGTATTTTTTTTTTAAATCCGAAATTCGGATACGGAATCCGTTAACGGAATTCGTATTTCGTTTTGGTTGACCAATGAGAGGTTCTCTTCTGCTGCTGAGAGTTGCATTAGAATACAAGCAGTAAATACAAAATTCCATTGACGTATTTTCGTTCCGTTACGAACATTCGTTTTATATTGAAGTTAAAAAGCAAAGTACATTTATATTGGAGTTGATGGTATTTTTTTTTTAAATCCGAAATATACGAAATTCGGATACGGAATCCGTTAACGGAATTCGTATTTCGGATAAAAAAAAACAACTACCACTCCAATATTAACAAAGGTATTTTGCTTTTTAGCTTCATCATAACGAATGTTCGTAAAGTTACGAAAATATAACCGCCACTAACGAAAATTCGTATTTCGTACAAATCCGAATTGAGTTCAGTTACGAATTAACGGATATTACGAAACGAAACGAAACAGAACACATTTTTTGACGGCGCACAAGTCTAGTAGAGATTACAACTAATTATACAGTGAGCCTTTTAAAATAGAAATAAATAGTCAGAAAATGTTTAATTTAAGATGAGTATCTAATTTCATAAATCTGTGTGCTTCCCTTTTAAATCTCAAGGTTCCCTCACTGTTTCCCTGTTGTCACCCTTAAAACGGGAAACTTAGAGCAATTGTAAACATCAACAAAATGCTTAACTAAATACTGTTTTTCTGTTTTCCGTGGCAGCATCCCTAATGTGTTCAGTAATTCAGGTTCTAAGTAATTACTTGGCCTTTCCTACATAATATATCTTGCACGGGCACTCAAGTTGGTAAACTAGCTTGGTAAAGCTACAACTTATAAACACATTAATAGAGTGTTCCTTTGAATCACTTCGAGTACCATGCAGACATAGTAAAAAAAAAAGCTTTTGTTATGTTTATTAGAAGAGACAACTTACTTTTGAACCTGATCTCACTTCTGCTTTTGCATTCTTATGATGTCCAATTTAAAATGAAAAATGGAAAAAAAGCCTCCACGATAGGTGATAATATGTTAACATCTTTCTCTTGTACATATTCAAACAGCACATCAGTGTACTGTTTATACATTCATAATCAGTAACATACAGTCTTTTACTCTAGACCTCAAATAAAAACTGTTCTGAGATCCCAAGCTTGAAATGATAGAAATAGTTAGACAAAGAACAATATTGGCACCATCTCTCCTCACTACTGTACATGAAACAGATTTCACATGCCAGCAGGGGGCTTTAAATAACTCACAAAGAGGTCTATAGATTCTCTAAAATGTGAATGCAAACTTTTAAAAACTTTTATTATTTAAACATTTTTAAGCTATATTACCTATGTGTTTGTTTTTTTTTGCTCTAACCCTTTAGGTACACTTTATTATTTTAAATAGAATTTGCCTTTCTGAGCATCCTTCCTCTTATTTTTGGGGGTTTATGTCTGTTGTTGTACATCCAAATACTAGGTAAAGCTAGCAAGAAAATAAATGTTTTATGATTGTAAGCTGTTTAGGACAGGGTTGTCATTGTGTTATGTTTTGTGCCTGGCATGAAGTTATTATTATAGCCCATGTCTAGGTGCTATAGTATAGTATGCTTAATAATTTTAAATGAATGTCAGAATTTTGTTACTGGATTGTGTACTACTATTGTTGAAACCAGGTTGTTAAACTACTCTTACAGTGAGTACAGTGCAGGTGTCTTTATAGTGTGAGTGAAGATGTATGGGTTCAATTATATGGGTGCAAGATGTATGGGAGATCAGCTGTATTTATAGGAGGATAGAAACTGCTTTCTATTAAAAATTAAACAAACTGTTTAAAGTGGAAGTGAAAGTATAAAAAGTGCCCAAAGCGACTTACTTGCCCTTTCCAATATATACAGGGCTATTCACAAAACAGTGAAGGGTTTGGAGAAGGCAGGAGAAGTGAACAATCTAAAAAATAGCTGATTTGGAAAAATTATCCAATTCAGCTCACTTTCCAGTTCAGCTATTTTGGCCTAGATTGTTCACTTCTCCTGCCTTCTCCAAACTCTTCACACTTTTGTGAATAACCCCCATAGTTTAGCCCCCTTCACCTTTTGTGAGGTGGCTACTAGATATTTAGTGATTGCCAGAGCTGTAGTGAGCCTGGTTGGATTATAGTTGGCATTTGTCTGGTTAATTCCAGGTGTTTTGGCATTGATTATACCTACCTAGGTGGAGTGTGTCTCTGCTGCAGCGCGGGACATTCAATGACATACACTGAGTCAGGGTCTGACTGGCAACTTTTAGCCCAGGGGGCAAGTACAACCCAGAGGCCCATGGTGCAGCAACTTGGCCCCCCTCCCACTCTGCCTCTTCCCCACATTCTCCCCGCCCCTGTCTGCCACTTTCGCCATCCATGTAACAGTAGTGTGAATGTATTTATCGGTTTAGGAAATGTAAAGCACACTGGTAGTGGGGGGATGCCTCGTCAGCTGGTGGTATTCTGCATTTCACTGTATAAGAGGACTACAATTCCCAGCAATAATTCATTATACAGCACAATGCAGAATACCACCAGCTATAGAGGACTACAAGTCCCAGCAATAGTACATTACAGCTGGTGGAATTCCGCATTGCGCTGTATAATGTATTATTGCTGGGATTTGTAGTCCCCTATACAGCGCAATGCAGAATACCACCAGCTATATAGGAGCAGTCTTACAGCAACTTGCTTCTGAGATCCGGCCCATCTGTCGGCGGCTGTCATCCCCTCACGCCTGCTCCTGCTCCTGCTTACTTCTCCACGCGTCCCTGTGCCGATCGTGGATATGGGTGGTGCGCGTGAGGCGGGGAGGAGGTGTGGCGCGTGGATGCGGTTGGGTCTGGCAGCAGCAAGGGTGAGCCGGGGAGGAGGTGCGGCGTGTGGATGCAGGTGGGTCTGGCAGCAGCAAGGGTGAGGCGGAGAGGCGTTTGGAGCGTGGATGCGGGCGGGTCTGGCAGTGGCAAGCATGAGGCGGGAAGGAGGTACGGCATGTGGAGCGTGGATGCGAGCGGCTCTGGCAGCTGCAAGCGCGAGGCGGGTAGGAGGTGCAGCGCGTGGAGCGTGGATGCGGGCGGGTCTGGCAGCAGCAAGCGTGAGGCTGGGAGGAGGTGCAGCGTGTGGAGCGTGGATGTGGGTGGGCAGGTCTGGAAGTGGAAAGCGTGAGGCGGGGAGGAGGTGCGGCACGCGGCGTGTGTGAAGCCATGAACAGGGACAACTAATCGAAAGCTGATTCATCGATGATTGAAAATGTTGACAACTTTTTCAATCATCGATTATAATCGACTTAGTCGATTAGTTGTTGCAGCCCTACATTCATCCCTGATTTCTGGGCACAGTCCCCGGATTCAGGAGACCGTCCCCATACAAATTATGTCCCCGGGAACATAAAATAGACCAATTTTTTTTTAATACTCACCTGATTCCTGGATCCACCGACAAGCGCGGCTTCTCGTCTGCCATGCTGTTAGAAGCTGCATACAGAGCGTGCTGGTTACTACTTAAACCGGCGTGCGCTGTGTGCAGCTTCTGAGAAGATACGCTATTAGCATAGCGAGGAAGCCGGCTGCACATTTTGCATCGCTCCAGCTACGCTAAAAGCGTATCTTCTCAGAAGCTGCACACATCGCGCGCCAGTTTAAGTAGTAACCAGCACACGCCGTATACAGATTCTAACAGTGTGGGAGACAGGAGGCCGCACTTTTGGTGGATGCAGGGATCAGGTGAATATATTAAAAAAAGGTTTGTTTTATGTTCCCGGGGATAAAATGTCCCCAGGTTTTGTTTTAAAAATGTTGTCACCTTACCTTGGCCTGGTGTTCAGTGGGGTGCTCCATGGACCCTGGTTGTGGGGTGGGGGTGTCTGCTGTGGCCGCAGCAGCTCTCTCCCTCTGCCCCCTGTTTGTCACCTGCACCCGGCCGGCTGGCCCACATCCGATGCGGCTCTGCGATCGGCGGCCGCTCGGTCCTCAGAAGGACCAACTGGGTGGCCCTCTACAGCGCCTGATTACAGGGCCGTGTCTTCCTGATCCAGCCAGCCCGGATCGCAGCACCTCCTTGACGAGCAGCGGCCGCACCGATCACAGAGCCGCGTCGGATGCGGCGGGCGGGTGCAGGTGGCAGCGGGGGTCAAGGGGCATTTTGTGGTGGCATCAGAGAGGCCCGGGGGCAATTGCCGCCCTGCACCCCTGCCCACTCCGCCCCTGCTGTGAGTGTATGTGCAGTTCAACAGCCAATCACTGGGTGTTGCATGCTGCGTAAATGCAAATATACTCCAGTGAGTTGCCATGTGCTCAATTCTAGTTGGGCTCCAGCCATGGATTAGTCCAGGTTGGGGGTGCTGTTCAGCCTGCCCCCAGGCTAGGTCTGAGGCCTGGGGAAGGGATGCTTGAGTACGGGAAGTGTTTTACTAGGCCTCAAGTCTGGAGGAGGCCTTGGCTGTTGTTAGAGGAGGAGAACCAGGGAAGCTGATGGCTGCTGGAGATGCCCAGAACTTAGTGGACCTCAAGAGCTGGTATCTCTCCTGCTGAAGATTCATGCTCATCCCTGAGTTAGACTGGTGAGTCTGGAGTCTATGGGGTCTATTCACTATGCTGCCGAGGGCAGCCGAGTGAATGACCGATCAGAAGTGAAGTGAGCCGAACACTGTTCGGCTATTCACTTCAGGCTGGTACGGCTGATTTCAGCCGTACATTGGCTATGTGGGGCTAGCAGTGACAGCCCCTTAGGAAAGCATAGCTAGAAGCCTACTCGTTGCTGTTTGGTCTATTCTTATAGATGCCGTACAGCAGTGAGTAAATAGCCGGATGCCGCTGAGCTGAGCTCGGCTGTTCTGCTCGGTCCCTGAGAGGGACCGAGCAGAACAGAGAAAGTGGCCAGAGCCAGCCGTAAGATCACGGCTGGCTCCGCCCAGCTGTCAGAAGCAGGCTGTCGGCTTTCAGCGCGGCTCAGCCAAGTCGATGCATATGCGATCGGCTGGACCGAGCCGCTCGGCCATGATCGGGAGCTGTACAGGCTATTGTGAATAGCCCGTACAGCACCCCCTCGGTTCTCCTGAACCGAAGGGGTCCTGGGGCCGAAGCTAGCCAAAGGATCGGCCGATGCTACGGCCAGATCCCTCGGCAGCTTCGTGAATAGACCCCTATGTCTGTTCTACCCTGGGTGTCTAGGATCCCTATACCCTCTCTCCCAGTGTGTGAAGATGTTAATAAATAATAATAAAAGTTCTTCAGCATTTAACTTTTGGCTTAGATGTCAGTTCTGTGAGCACTAAAGAAGGGCGGTTAATGCTAATGGGGCAGTTGAAGATCAAAACCCCTAGACAAACTAGTGATGACCCTGGTTATTCTGGCGGCTCCTTCAGGGGTGAGCACTACAATAGATAATGAGAAAACACAGACCTTAGACCAGTTGCTGTCACAGGCTACAATTACCTCCTCATAGATCAGTGTGTAGATGAATCTATAGGTAGCCCTTGAAGCCAACTATCATATGTGCAGTATCATGGCCAGCTTGCTTGGAAGGAGCTCTACACACAATGCAAGGGCACTGCAGGATCCTTGACACTTGAAGGCAAGGAGCCAAGCAATTTTACAAGGAAACATCAGCTAATTCAGTCTACATAATTGTCTCCATACAGATTCCTATTCCATACACCACGGCTTGAGCACCTAAGTAACTCTCTGCAATTTATTTCAGTGATAACAGTATAAAATGAGATTTAACTCCACTTTATGTCTCAGTCAAGCTATAGTTTGAAAGTATGTAGTGTGTTGAGGAGGCCAAGCATGTCTTCTTGTAAGATGTAGTGTCATAGCCCAACTTAAGTTTCAGTTTAAATCAGATAAATATATTCCAGGTGCATCAAAACAAAAGGTTCACACATCTTACAGTTAGCTTTGTTTAGAAAGCAGCCAATGCCCAAGTAGAACAGCCTGTCTCCTGACAACATACTGCCATTAAGAACCCTTGCCTTCTAAGCTAGAGCTCTCCAATCATCAGGGAACATGAGCTTTGTTGACTTAAAATCTCAAGCTCTGATTCATTAGGGGATATGTACCCCCTGTATGTGGGACCTCTGCTTCCACACAGAGAGCAAGGTTTCTTCTTCACAGCATGTTGTCAGGGGTTAAGTTTTTCTTCTTAGGACGCTTTCTCAAGAAGATGAACTGTAAAGCTAGCCATACATGGATCACACATCAGAAGATTCCTGCTGAATTGGCTCCATTGGATCTGTCGTTGGCCCTATCAGCATCACTGGCAAACTTCAATCTGAAAATCAAAGGTACCAGGTGCAAAATTGTAAGGTGAGCAATGACTGTATACCATAAGTAAAAAAATCAAACCTTTTTAAACAAAATAAAAGCAAGGGTAAGACAAGTGACAGTTTTTCTATGGGCACTTTGCAGGCTTTTGCTGCCACCACTGGCACTTTTGACACCCTGGCTGATTAAACTCTATAGATGAATCAGCATCTAAATGAATTTTCCTAGAAAACTTTTACTGTTTACCCAAGATAAGCCCTATACTAAAAAGGTTGGTCAGAGCACATGGCCAAACAAGAATGTATGCTTGAGACATGATCATTATACAGCGTGATTGTTTGGAATTTACACCTTCACAGTGCTCTTGAGACAGCTTAACAGTGCACAGTCACCCAGTTCTGGAAAGTAGCATAGGACAGCATTTGCATATCACACTGCACTGTCCATCTATATAGTGCGAGGCGGTTTTATGAGCATTAGCATGTAGGTGGGATGGCTAACTTGTTAGCCGGGATTTGTGGGAGGGGTTCACGCGCCCACCACGTACAAAAGAGGGCAGGCCGAGGCAACAGGGACGTGCGCTTTTGGTCTGAACTTCGTCACATCATTCTCCAGAGTCCGGCCGCGGGTTTCTTCGTCATTTCCGGGTCAGCGTTTCGTCATCTCCGGCACATTGTCAGCAGAGAAGGTACCGCGGGCACGCAACGGCGTTCGTTCCCCGCATTTTTCTTTCAAATTACTTGTCTCCGGGTCTTGCCTCATGGGCTTTTCATCCTCCAGGAGCAGCAGGTCGTGCCGTGCACGTGGGTCCAGCGGATTCCTCGCAGTCATTCGGGCAGAAGGAGGTACTTCTTCTGGTAACAGCAGGAGGGGGGGGGGGAAGGGACGGGCGAGCAGTCATTTGGGCAGAAGGAGGTACTTCTTCTGGTAACAGCAGGAGGGGGGAAGCGCTGACATAGGCACACGTCACAATCGGCTTGTACGACCGGCACGTCTTCCGGTACAGGGCATACGGTGGGGGGACAGGGGCTCATAACATCCCTTGCTTAGGGCAGGGTGGCGCATTTCTGGTCGCATGGGCATTTTTTATGATAGGGCAGCGGGGCAACATGCAGGCAAGCCGGACATGGGGGGGCAAGTAAGCATGAGGATAGTGCGACACACTGGTTGGGAGGTCGCTGGGCTTGGGGACATGGAGGCTGGTACAGGCACGCGGGGTCAAGGTGGGGGAGGGCCGCAGACGGGGAAAGGGGGGGCAGCGGCGAGGTACTTGGCCGGTTCAAAGTGACATCACGGTGCACCTTGCAGCATCCAATGCCGGTAGTGACAGCAGCCAGGACATGGATGGCCTCACCCACACGGTAGTTTCAACTTGCACGTCGGGTTGGTAGGGACACGATCAGGTTGCCGTTTTATTAGACATGCCAACTAGGGCCGCACAAACTGTTACGTCTAGTCTAGGGCATGGTTCCGTTCTCACGGGTATTCGGGGTTTTTCATGCAAACCCATCATCTGGCATACAGTACGGATTGGTCCTTTTTTTGCCGACAATCCGATTAGTCGGGGGTGATGAGTGTCATAAATAACTTTTAGTTGCTCATACCTCATTCATACGTCATACGCATCGTCATTTACACACTGATGATTAATATTCTGAGGAATTGGGTATCTGATGATTAGCTATAGTAGCCGTAAGTCAAGTCCCGTACTCAAGAAGCATCTAGTGCGCTTTCCTGACTACTACATGTTATCCCTGGACCGTTGTAAGACCAATCAGGTAGGTGCCCCCACGCAAATACGATTGTTCCCATCAGGCAACGCATGGTGCCCAGTGGCGGTGTTGGACAGGCTCATGACCAGACCGTCCAGGCTGGCAGGTACCAGTCCTTTGTTGCCTTTTCCCGATACCCCATTGACTGCTAAACAGTTCATCAGTCACGTCCGCATGCTTATCGGTCAGTTAGGGGCGGATCCCAAAGCATACTCGGGGCATTCTTTTAGGATTGGGGCTGCCTCAGCGGCCTCCAGGCACGGTGTCCCGGCTCATGTGATCAAACATCTGGGCAGGTGGAATTCATCCTGTTTTACCCGGTACATACCGAATCCGCACGTTGAAATGGCCGATGCCTTTTCTAAACTTGCAATGTAAACTGGTTATGAATAAAGGTATAATTATCCTAAAATGGTTGTGTTTGCCCCCTTATTGGCATTACTGTCCACCCGGACCATGGCACACCTCAGGTCTGTATCATGTATATCACAGTTGTCCTCAGGCGTATGTACAGGTATGTGTGTATGTATATGTTGGTTTCAGGTTGGGATATCAGAGGCTGCACAGGTGAGTGAACACCTTACACAAATATTAGTTATATACATACCAAATAATACATACAGTATAATGACACTTGCCCAGCAGTATAATTCATGTGGGAATTATATGTGAATGTTTGGAGCTGACTGATTGATTTTGCCTGCAGCAATAAATCAATAATTAAACACTGTGATAAAGCAAAATAATCTAATGGTATAATGAGATTAACAAGGTGACTGAGAGGTCTTACACCAGCCCTTTGGTCAAATTCTTCCTTCTTCTGAACCAGCTTTATTTGAAGCACAGAAAGACCCTAAATAGGGGTGATTTTCTTTGTTTACTTCCTTCCTCGGTAATGGAGTAACATGACATCCTTGTTGATGTGTATGTCAGCTTTACTTTTGTGTTCTTGGCCGTAATGTCTAAGCATATGTATTATTAATTACAGCACTGTGCATGATTTTCTCCTACTATTGCAGACCTTGCCAACAGACTTGTTTTCAATGTCAGACAGCAGGCCATTATTAGATGTAATATTTTTATGTTCTCACTTTAGTAAACCTTGGCTTGGTTTGTCCATTTGTAGTAAATACCTTTAACTCACGTTAATTAGCTCTAATACGGTTACTGGAAATACAGGTGAAACTCGAATAATTAGAATATCGTGCAAAGTTCATTTATTTCACTAATGCAACTTAAAAGGTGAAACTAATATATGAGATAGACGCATTACATGCAAAGCAAGATAATTCAAGCCGTGATTTGTCATAATTGTGATGATTATGGCTTACAGCTCATGAAAACCCCAAGAACCCCAAATCCACAACCTCAAAAAAGTAGATTATTACATGCAATCAATAAAACAAGGATTGTACACAGAACAATATCGGACCTCTGAAAAGTACAAGCATGCATATGTACTCAGTACTTGGTTTGGGCCCCTTTTGCAGCAATTACAGCAAATACTTTTGCACGATATTCTAATTATTCGAGTTTCACCTGTAAGTGAGAATGTCAGAAATAGATTATCACAATGCAAAAAGAGCAGTTTTAGCAGGTGTATGGTGTTCTGTCTAGCTTCCTGTAAAAGAAACGTCCTAGTGTATAGACTGCCATTGTGCTATATCCTTCTACTCCCTGCTAAGAACAGTACATAGTTCACATTTAGTGTACTGCTGATTGAAATAAAAGAAAAAATCTTAACAATATATATACAGTATGAACAAATGTATCATGTTTAGCATGCTGTTTAAATATATTTTATTTCATTATTATTATTGCTGTTATTATTTAATTCCCACTGCTCTTGAGACAGCCTAACATTGCACAGTCACCCATTTCTAGAAAATAGCATGGGACAGCGCTACTATATTTGGGTCAATTAAAAACATAGAAAAGTGACTGCAGAAAAAGACCAGGTGGTTAATTGAATCTGCCCTTTTTGTTAGCATTTGGGGGTTTGTTTATTTATTTATGTTACCTTTTTATCCAAGTGAAGTCCTATATTTGTCAAAAGCATGTTTACATTCACTTACTTTAGACTGTTAAGTTCCTAACTTTCCTCTTGCTAGTCTGAGGTCAGTTAAATGTGAAATAATGCATATAAATAACCAACGTTGCTGCTCAGATGCGAAAAACTTAAGTTGTTTGCAGAACCAAATGGCTGGAGCACAACTTACATAAACAGCTAAATAAATCATAGGAGGAGCACACATCCTCTTCCTCTGTACACTGATCATTATATGAAGTGTAAGGTAGGCAGAGATAGTAAAAAAGAGGAGCAGCTCATTGTAGCCTCTCTTTTTAGAAAGCACAAAATGCTCTGCAAAAACTGTGACCTTGGTATACCCTGTAATAAATGTGTATTTGTAATAATATTTTTAAGAGAAACAAAATAATAATAAAACTTGTAAAGTAAAAAAAACATAATAAACCATTATAGTATAGTTTAATTAATAGAGCTTTACACAAGGATAAGGATCCTTATTATAGCCTCATGCCTGTAATTAGTAAACCCTGCCAAAAATAGGGATCTTTATCCTAGTAAATTAGCTTTGTGAATTAAGCCTTATGTGTTACTATAGGCTCAATTCACAATGCTAGAACAGCAGGAAAAGGATAATGTTTTTTTAAATGTGATGGCTGAGTCTAGCGAGATTTGAAAAATACAGTCACATGGCTAATATAAAGATGTTTATTCTTGTACTAATTAGGTACCTAGGCATGCAGACTGCTTCTATAAACACTTGTGAAAAAATGGGTCGCTCTCAGGGGCTTAGTGAATTCAAATGTGGTACCGTGATAGGTTGCCACCTGTGCAATAAGTCCATCTGTGAAATGTCCTTGCTACTAAATATTTCATGGTCAGCTGTTACTGGTGTTATAACAAAGTGGAAGCAACTGGGAACAACAGCAACTCAGCCACAAAGTGGTAGGCCATGTAAAATGACAGAGCGTGGTCAGCGCATGCTGAAGTGCACAGTGCACAGAAGACGCCAACTGTCTGCAGAGTCAATAGCTACACACCTCCAAACTGAATGTGGCCTTCAGATTGGCACAACAACAGTGTGTAGAGAGCTTCATGGAATGGGTTTCCATGGCCGAGCAGCTGCATCCAAGCCTTACATCACCAAGTGCAATGCAAAGCGTCAGATGCAGTGGTGAAAAGCACGCCGTCAATGGACTCTAGAGAAGTGGGCACCTGTTCTCCGGAGTGATAAATCACGCTTTTCTGTCTGGCAATCTGATGAACATGTCTAGGTTTGGCGGTTGCCAGGAGAACGATACTTTCCTGACTGAATTGTACCAAACGTACAGTTTGGTGCAGGGGGATTGTGTTGTGGGGTTGTTTTTCAGGGGTTTGGCTTGGCCCCTTAGTTCCAGTGAAGGGAAATCTTAAGGCATCAGCATACCAAGACATTTTGGACAATTTCATGCTCCCAACTTTGTAGGAACAGTTCGGTGGTGGCCCCTTCCTGTTCCAACATGACTGTGCACCAGTGCATAAAGCAAGGTCCCTGAAGACATGGATGAGCGAGTTTGGGGTGGAGGAACTTGACTGGCCTGCACAGAGTCCTGACCTCACCTGATAGTACACCTTTGGGATGAATTAGAGTGGAGACTGCCAGCCAGGCCTTCTCGTCCAACATCAGTACTTAACCTCACAAATGCGCTTCTGGAAGAATGGTCAAACATTCCCATAGACACACTCCTAAACCTTGTGGACGCCTTCCTGGAGGGTTGAAGCTGTTATAGGTTCAACTCAATATTGAACCCCACGGACTAAGACTGAGATGCCATTAAAGTTCATGTGCTTGTAAAGGCAAGCGTCCCAATACTTTTGGCAATATAGGGGTCTATTCATGAAGCTGCCGAAGGATCTGGCCGTAGCTTCGGCCAGGTGAATAGACCCCATAGTGTATATAGCTGAGGAGTATGATATTTCAATGGATAGTCATTAGGAATATAATAGCTATTTCCGTCTGAGTCACCTTTGTAACATTCCATGCTATTTAGGTATAACATATAATACTAGTGATAACCCAACCAAATAAGACAAACTGATCGCATAGTGGATTTTTATGTTTAGTTTATTTCCACATGCGTAGTTATTAAATAATATACTGCAAAATCTTAGACTAGTAAAGAGTGTTGTCAACTTGGCACTGGTTGGACTCCCTGGCTGTATTTAGCTATTGTGCTATACAGTAGCAAGATATGATCATAACAATGGCTGATTAGTCTGTTGGTAAACAAATATACAAGTTCATACCTACTTGGCTCAAACTCAGTTTGCATTCAACAAAAACTTACAGAAATATATATTTTCTATCTCTCTCTGCTTTACATCTATACTGTGTATCATTTTGTGAGCTGAATAATCACACTGGCTAACAGACTATTTGCTCTTAAAGTACAGTACGCATCTCTCCATCTACTCTAAAGGTGGCCATACACTTTACAACCCTCGCAAGACTTTTGTACTTGCGAGGGTTGTAAAATAATTTGAAAAACGTATGATCTGCCCATCTTGGACAAGCACATCGTACTTGCGATCATCGCAAGGCCACCCCCCCCTGAGGGGCTGGCTTATGAAGACTGCAATGCTGAACGGACAGTCAGTACTCACTTAATTCTAATTTAACAAAATATTTATGTTTATGGAAAATCCTTGGAGATTATTGATATTTTATGCAGTGAGTTATAGATTTTTAAAAAAATGTAATTCTTTTCTTTTCACATCAATATAGCAAGCTTATGGACAAGAAGGAAAAAAAGGTAGACTATTTGCTTAAATGATTGTAAGTAAGAAAATGACAATGATGCAAATACTCCATTATTCAGCTGTAAAAAAAATTTAAATGAAGAAATACTTATCAAAGTTATTTCAGTCTAAGTAGACAAATCTAGAGATTATGTTGAACAGAATTTGAGACACACATGGTTACTCTCATGCAGAACATATATAGTTGTCATAGCAACATTTTTTTTTAAGCAAATTCACCATGGCATTTTTTTTA
Organism: Nanorana parkeri; assembly: GCF_000935625.1. NCBI lineage: Eukaryota > Metazoa > Chordata > Amphibia > Anura > Dicroglossidae > Nanorana > Nanorana parkeri. The sequence continues at coordinate 54,631 of NW_017307777.1, forward strand.
TACTTCATGTGCTGCATAAAAACATTTATTTGTTTGATTAACTTGTTTTAACATGATATTTCCTAGACTATATACAGTGTTATGGACTTTTTAACCCCTTCATGACTGAGGCCCTTTTTTCAATTTTTGCACCCATAACGAACACAAAGATCGCCAGTCCCGGGCCCGTAGGAGGGGCAACGGAGCCCGGGAAGCACGGCGGGGGTGTCCGGCGGGGGGGGCGGCCCCTTCTTCGGGACGCAGAAGCGATCTGGCGACAGGTAAGTCGCCAGGATCGCTTCTGTTGTAAAGCCGACAGTCGGCTCTACAAGTTTAAACAGACTCCCGGCGGCAAAAGTCACCGGGAGTCTGTTTAAAGAGCCCCGATGCTGGCGACGTACAATGTACGTCGTCAGTCACGAAGGGGTTAAATCAAATTTATATTTACTCATATGACATAAACAGGAGTTATAACATTATACAACATCACCACATAACACTCCACTACAACACATATGCCTCAACTTCCAAAAAAGGAATTTTTAATTTGGATTCATCAAAATGTTCTCCTTAACATATTCAATTCACATATTTAAATATTGCTAAGTTATTAGTAGTTATTTTCTCATGATCCCTGCTCTCCTCAATAGTCTCTTATGTGACGTCCACAGTTATTGCCAGACTGCAGCTAGCTGTATTTTAAAAGGTAAAAAATCCATTTCAATATTATTTATTAATTTTATTTTACGGTCAGAATACCTCAAAAATGGATAATGTAATGTATTTGAAGATAACTCAGCTAATCCTTGAAGTAATGGTTTAAGTGAATTGAAAATCCATTAGAAAAATCCTTTCTTCTCAGCTAACAGCACCAGTATGGTTTTCCCTTACAACATAAGTACCATGAATATTTGGCTAGTGTAAATTGAATGAGGCACTGAAGCTTTCTGCATGACCAATGCTATAAAAAAAGAATGAAAAATATTTTGTTACTGGTGTGAGATGATGGACCCAAACTGAAATTCAGGAGCTGAAATCTAGATTTGCATGGCAGAGTGCCTTGGATTTCTAGACTCCAGAGTTCTTATTAAGGATTCTAAAGGTACTTGATATTTAACTACAAGAAAATATAAACTGGTGAGACCTGTTTGGGAAACACTGTATTAGACCAGAGTTTTTTTAACTGGAATAAAATATTGTGAAGTAATGTTTAGCTTTTGATCGAGTGGGGAGTTAAAAACTCTGCCAGAGTCCAAAAACTTTTAAAATTGGTATTGGTTCACCAACAACAACATAGAACAGCCAACATGTGCAGGTGCTGCAAGAACTTCACTTTTTCAGGGCTTAAACATATTGGGTAATAGAGACAGGATTCATGTTCATGGCAACACAGGGTTAACCACAAAATCTGCCTGTTCTGCAAATTGGGAAACTAAATAGGCTGTTCACCCAACTGCTCAAGCAAACCTTTGGCTGCTGCAGCCCTGAGCGGGAAGGAAGGACTTGCCACTCAGGAATTGTGGTTGCTAGGATGCAATTAGCTGTCAGCATCCTAGCAACAAATCCTCATCCCCATTCAGCTCCCTGCCAGTTGAATGTAAATAAAGAGGCAGGAATGCTGGCTGATATCATTGACTAAATATGATCATGGTGATATTTTGTCAATTACATCAGTCAGCATCCCCACCCCCTTTGTTTACATCTTTTTGCCAGTCAGGGAGTGGTCATTATCATTGAGAATTCTGTCTGAGCGGATCATCTCAGTGGGTCAGCATTTTTGTTTCAGGTAGCCATCAGGAGCAGTGTTAATCATGAGTGACGATCTACATCGATGGATGATTTGATGGATAATGAATGGGGCATCTAGGGATCTATTCACTAAGCTGCCGTAGGCAGCCGAGTGACTCACCGACCCCAAGCAAAGTGAGCCGAACGCTGTTTGGCTATTCACTTCAGGCTGGTACGACTGATTCCAGCCGTATATCCAACATCTGGATCAGCTAAGCCGCTGCTCCGGCAGCCTACTCGTTGCTGTTTGGTCTATTCTTATAGATGCCGAACAGCAGTGAGTAAATAGCCGAATGCCGCTGAGCGGCATTCAGCTCGGCTGTTCTGCTCAGTCCCTCTGTGGGACCAAGCAGAACAGAAAAATAGGTAAAAAAGTAGAAAAAAAATAGAAAACGATTGTGTGGGGCTAGCAGTGACAGCCCCATAGGAAAGCATAGCTAGAATCCTGTTGGCTATTTCACTTTGCAATAGCCAATAGCAAACTATCTATTGCACCCGCCCTCTGCTGCTGTCAATCACCAGACGGGGACCTGATTGAGAACTGCCGTCAGAAGAAAAAAAAAACAGAGGGAGTCTAATAGGCTCCCGGGCAGCCGGGAGCCTATTAGACTCCCAGAGCGCCCGGGGGACGAATGACAGATGGCGTTCCTGGTTACCAGTTTGTATCATTACACACTGAGAACACGGAGAGCTGGTAACCAGGGACGATGATCTCTCTGCAAGTGGCTGGAGCCAGCTGTGAGATGACTGCTGGCTCCGCCCACACTGTCAGAAGCAGGCTGTCGGACGGCCAATGGCCGGCCATTTGGCCAGCTTCAGCTTTCAGCATGGCTCAGTCGAGCCGAGGCATATGCCTTCGGCTCGACTGAGCCGCTCAGCCAACTTTGGAAGCTGTATGGCCTATAGGGAATAGCCCGTACAGCAGCCCTTCGGTTCTACTGCACCGAAGGGGTCCTGGGGCCGAACCTAGCCGAAGGATCAGCCGAAGCTACAGCTAGATCCTTCGGCTGCTTCGCGAATAGACCCCTTACTTTTGATAAAGGACTTTTTCAACAGGGGAAAAAGCTTAATATCTGTGGGCTTTATTTTAAAGGGGGCTGTCAAATTCTGATAAGTCCCCACATCTTCTTTGCTGGTTTAATCCCCCCAATTCTGAAAGGCATCCTCCCCATATTTATTTTTGATTTGTGGCGTGGATTCCCCTATTTTTAAGAATAAGGCTTCTGCAAGGATGTTAGGGGAATCCTATGCTGTTTTTTTTATTTTGTTTGTCAGTTTTGCAGTAGGACCTACTACAGCAAAAGTGAAATTTTAGAAAGAAAAAATACCATTTGCCACTTAATGACATTCCACTGTTGCTTGTTTTTGTTGTTGTTGTAAAAACCACATGGGAACCCCACATTCCAAAATACATTCCAGACCCGTATTTTTCATGATAGTTTAGCATATAATATTGGGGGGTCCCCATCCCATTTTATATAATACAAAAACCAAGCCGGCAAGGAAATGTTATTTTCTTACAAATGTTTTTTTTTTCTTTCTAAAGTGTCACTTTTCCTTGTGCACATCCTACAGGTGTACCACTTCACTTGCAGGTTTGGGGCATCTCCAAGTACGGCATTTAAAGGGAGTTTTGTATTTTTAATGCTTCACTTTAAACCTTATTAATCCTATTGTTGACAGGCCCTATAGTCTACTTTTAACTGTAGCTGGCCATACCATTTCTTAAATGTTTCACTTTTTACTTTTACATTTTCAACTGCATTTTTTGCAAGGAACCTCCCAAACTATATTTTTTAGAGCATTTTCTGAAATTACAGTTGCACAAATGTTTATTACATTTTTTTACATAAAGATACACTAAAATCATTATCAGCGCATGCAAAAAAAGACAATATTCCTACTGAATCTAAAATATAAAACTGTATTGAGCTTTTTGAGATAGAAAAAGAGATTGAGGGCTCAATCTCCATCTCTGAAGCCCCAGCACTCCCAGAGCAGCAAGCACTCAGAACAGAGACTCCCTGTCCATTTACAAACTGGGAGAAATAGTATGTTTATTATCTCCCCAGTTATGAAGGGACAGGAAGTAATCTATGCAGAGCTCCTCCTGTCAATTCATAACCTGAGGATATTGATTCTTTATTATCATTCCTGTCATATTTAGTACTTCCTGTTCCTTTATAACTGGGGAGAAAATACACATTTACTATCTTCTCAGCTATGAATAAACACTGGAGTGATCAGTACTGATCATTCTAGTGGTTATTTTTTCCAGAAACGGAAGGATTGGTAAATATTACAAATATTTTCCAAAGCAACTGAAGTGATCATGAGCTTATAGCCGAAGTCTAAATGCCAATGTAAGGCATACTGAACTGGCAAGCTGAAAATATTTGTATTCTGCTATAAGAAAAAGAGTTGCCACCCACTGAACAGTATTTTTTTAATTTTTATTTGCATTGGTACTTGTTCCCAAGGGCAGTGCCCAGCTCACAATGCTCTTTCCTTTGAAATTGGGAAGAAGAGATTTTCAGGATTCACCTCTCACTGACTACAATAGGACTCAATGGGATGCATGTTAAAGTTTGCAAGGTGTGAAATTTGGAGGCGTTCACTTGTGAATCAAACTCAATGTAATGTTCCGGGCCGGCAGCACGGACCGAAGCTCTTCTGCGCATGTGCCCCACAGGACTCGAGCGTCCCTGTCTAGGAGAGACAGCAGCAGGGCCGCCGCGTCACAGGGCTCCTCCCCCCTTCAAACGAGCCGCAGGCTTAAAGTCGCGGTTCACTAATTGATCGCCGTCCTACTAACGATTGTGGCAGGATGCTGATCAACACAGTGTCTCTCCACCTCCTACTCGGACCTCGGAGCAACCAGAGACAGCCCCACTCAGAGGACCTGCAGATGCCAGTCGAGCCAAGTCGAGTACAACCGCAAGTACCTGGGTCTTCCTGCATTGGACCCCAGGGACAGTAACTGTGCCTATACCCTAGCTAAAGATTAGTTTCTCGCTGAACTGTGCTTATACTGTATCCAAGTTAACAATCTCATCGATTGTACTGAAACCATTGCAAGATTACTATCTCATTGATTGTACTGATACCATTGCAAGATTACTATCTCATTGATTGTACTGATACCATTGCAAGATTACTATCTCATTGATTGTACTGATACCAGATTGGGGATTACTATCTCATTGAATTGTGCTCATACTACATCCAAGACTACTATCTCATTTATTGTGCTGATACCATAGTCAAGTTATTATCTCATTGATTGTGCTTTCACTGACATTCATTGCTGCGTTTTGCCTAGGCCACTGCCACGTGGTGATAGCGCATACCCCCACGGTGACCATTTATGCAAACGGGGTATGATGTGAAGCAGCACTCTCACCGCCTTACTCCATTCAGAGGCATTAGAGACTTGCTGCATGCTGACCCTAATCCATCCTCCGCTGTTGCGATCCATAGGTACACCTTCCCCGAGGTGGGACGTTACACTCAAGAAGATTCATCCATTACTGTTAGGTAATTTTAAGAACTGAAAGCTAGTAGAAATCAGCCAAAATGATGCCAAAATTTTAACCTGGAGTCTGTATAGTTTCTGGTTTTTCAAAAAACAAAAAGAGGTTGATTTACTAAAGGAATACATTGTTTTTAAAAGGTTATTTAATAAAGTTTGCTTACTTATTGAATAAATTGCTTACTTTAATCATTCAGGCATTTGCAAGTCAAATTTCTGTTTTTCTTTTTCCATTGCACATTTGCAATATAAAATGATTTGTTGATGAGGGTGAAGTAATTTCGAATTTCTACAGTTCAAGGTAAACTGAAGCTGAAAACTCAGTGTACTATTATGCTTGAATTGTGTTTCAGCCAATATTTTGCTTTGTGAATGCTGCACTGTATACAAGGTCAAAACATATTTCCTGCAATAAACATTATGAATATTTGAAATTATATATAATTTTATTTCTCAGAAATCTGATTACCTGATTACATGAAGCTTCTGTAATACATAAAATTCATTTTTATGTGAAAATGTTTCGATAAAATTTCCATCTATGTCCACTAGATGGTGATCGCTGTATGCTTTGTTAGGAATTTACTATGGAATATATTTCAAGAAACACACTGATAAAACATAAGTGGATAAGAGATGGGTCTTTTGTGTAGTGATATAAGTAGCAAGCAACCTGGCAATGTTTCATTTTTACTTTACTTAATTAGATTGAAAAAGTTTTGTAGAAACTATATTCACATTAACATTATTATTACTACTATTAAACAAAATTTGGATAGTGCCAACAGTTTGTGCAGTGCTTTATAATATAAAGGGAGACAGTACAATTACAATACAATTCAAGACAAGATGGTTAGGGGGGCCGTGCTCATGACAGCTTACAATCTAAAACGGAAGGACTTTTTTATGTTGAAGACATCAAACATCCAAGCTGCTTCTTCAGTTCTAATGAGTTTTAGCATTTATATCCACACAAGTAAAGTAAGGTATACCTGTGTAGATTTTTGCATGAATGTTTGTACGAAAAATATGGTCGGAACTTTTTATACTGGCATCAGAAACTTGCCAATTGTGGTTCAAAATTTCATTTCATTTTTGCTTTTATTTAACATTCTATTTTGGGATGAATGGAGTTTCTGAACAAAAACCACATTAAATGTTAGAAATTTGTTCGATTGATAAAAATCTTCCAACATGCTCATTTGAACATTTTTGGGAACATTGTAATTTTCATCTGTCAATTACACCATGCTAATTGATAGATATTTGAACGGACTTTCTGAAAATTACTTCTTTTATATGAAATTTGAACTGTGTATACCCTACTTATCACAGTCCCCTTAATCTAATCACCGTGGAACGTGCCAAGACAGATGACAATTGTCAATGGACTGGAAGGGAGGTGTGAAAGTGGTGGAAGCACCCTGTTCTACCCAAATAATAGAGGTGCACCAAAATTGAATTTTCAGACAAACAGAAAATACATAATTTTCTCTAGCCTTTTTAAAATATTTTTTTTTATATCTTTCCTTTACTGTTGGGGGCTCTGGGGAAATATCAAGGGTCTAAACAAACCTCTGATATTTCCCTTTGAAAATAAAAAAGAAAGAATGGGGACACAGAGTCTTCCATCTCTTTTTCTACAGCCCCTGTTATGAATGAACATGAAGCCTCTATACAGAGTGCCCCTGTCCATTCATAAACTGTGGATATAGTAGGAGTTACTTTGTCCACAATCATGAATGAACAGGAAGTGATGTAGACTACTTCCTGTTCATTCATAACTGGGAACACCGTATATATATACTCAATTATTTACAAACACTCAGTGACCAGCTGATCGGTGAGTGTTTTATATACTGCTCTCCATCCTGACTCGCCTGTCACAGGAGGCTGAGCTGGTGGTGCATGGAGGAGAGCTCAGCCTCCTGTGACATGGCTGACAGCTGTCTCCTCCGGGAGGAGAGCTCTGCCTCCTGTGATTACACTGACAGAACTCTTCTCCCTGCCCCACTCAGCCTCCTGACAGTTTCTCTCCTCCCCGCTGGCACTGCTCTGTGTCAGAGGGGACACCGAGCAGCACCCAGTGGGTAGGAGAGAAACTAAGGATGCACCTCAAAAAATATGTTTCAGCGGCTGAAATTTTGGTGCATCCCTACTAAATAATGCCATCCCTTGATGTCATAAGGTCTTAATGCAAGGCACATCAATGCCTGCGGTCCGGTCAGAAAAAATAGTGCTTGCAGCATTTTTTCTGACTGGACCGGACCGCAGGCAATGATGTGCCTTGCTTTCCCGCACAGTCGATCACATTGCTGCCAGAGGGCGTGGCTGGGGTGCCATTCACTTCAATACACTGCCGCGCCTCCTCGCACCCCACAACAAACTGATCTATTTGATTGGAACATGTAACAAATATTAAGTAGGCATTCTAATTTGCCTGCAAAAGTGAAATCCAATCGGGTGACAGCCGCTGCATTTAAACGCCAACACCGCATGTAATCATATGTGGTATGATTAAATGGGGTTAAGAATTAGTACCTCTCCCTGGACACACAGATCGTGCATCCAGGCAGAGTAATTGATTCCCAAAAACATGTAATTTGATCATATACGATTACATGTGGTGTGCCAGAACTTAGATGCAGCGGCTGTGACCCAATCATTAACTTGAATGGGTGACAGCTGTCGCTCGTCAACGGCAGATTATGGATTCCTGCTGCAGGAAATAACATGTTCCTAATGCATGAATCACTAATTGCAACTAAGTTTTCTATTATATTTGATTGACGATGCCCTATTTCATGAAGAAGATGAGAGGGGGAAATGTTCTAACATACTCCCTGTCCAAGGGTGACAATGGTGCTTCTACATACAGTAGTTACAGAATCATGAACTACTTTTATCACCCTAGGACTCCAATTACAAATTGCTCTCTCTCCACTTGCTGAGAGACAGGTAGGTTACTTGCCCTTTTGACTCTTGGTGACATAAACAACTCCATCATTTGATATCCCCAATCCCCCAACCCATCCGAGACCTTACTGACCTACACCCATTAGAGAAATGCTTCTCACAAAAGGATCCTCCACTGCATGGGATCTTTTTCTAAACTTCTGTTAAGTGAATAAAATAACTCTGAACCCCCTTTCCTAGATCAGTGGGTCTCGGAGGTAATTGAACAGCCACCGGAACACTGTCGTGACAAAGCTCTACGGTTGTGCTGTACTTCCTCCATTAGCTCACGTTTGATAGAATCCTCTTAAACTTATGGCAAGATGGTATTATGTTTCTACTCGACTTCATAAAATGACCTCCTTTCACCCACTGACCTGTTGGGGAAATTGTGGAGCTTTGGGATCCTACTCCATATCTGGTGGTACTGTCCCTTTATACAACAGTTCTGGTCCTGTGTCATTGACCTCATAACCATTACTGGTACCAACATTGTGCTGAATTCTTGGGTTTGCCTATTTCATTGTGCTGATATCTCTATGTCTCCTTATAAAGGATCTTTGACTTTCCATATGCTCAACGCAGCTAAATTACTCATTCCTCTACACTGAGGTGCGCCAATTATCCCTTGGCTTAAGGAATGGTTCCTTAAAAATGACCATCTCCATCTCATGAAAGAATTGATGCACACCCTACATGATTGCTATGCCAAATTTGCATAGGCACCTATGGACTGATTTCAAGGAATCCTCCCTATATTTACAAACTATTATCACCCTAGGGCAAGAACTGTGTTAATGGCAGGATCATTAAGTGACATTTTTTTTAAAAAAGCTTGAAAACAGAAAACGAATACAGCCATGACATCTAAGGATGCATAAGCTGCAACATATTACATTTTGTTCTCGGATATAGCTACAATTTAATCTAAATGCTAATCATACTATATGGGCACTTTGCCCAAATAATACAAATGTGCACAGAATGGATGTAGAGCAAAATTTGTGTGCTCAAATATTCGGATTGTAATTTCTATTGTGTTGTACTGTATAGCAATCATTTGAAATCAGATGTTTCTGCTTAGTAATTAGCTTTGTAGTTTAAATAATGGACAATCTTTCAAAAAGAAGATAGTGAAAATTGCTTAGATCGGATTTAATCAAGGCAAAATGATCATACTTTGTGTTGAGACTTTGGCCTGAGTTAATAAAACATATGTGTATGCAAACGCATTTATCTTTCATGGAAAACCAATTTGTCTCCTCACAGTATTTACTATGGGCTCATGATGCACACAGACAAACACGCACAGGCTACAGTGCACATCGAGTGCATTTACTAACAATGGGTTTGCTATGGAATGTATGCTACCGTTTCTGAATGTACATCAACTAAGTGGTGGCATGCCTAGAATGTGATGTTTTTGGGTCTATCTGACTGCTGGATTTTACCCATGTGTAGACTGAAACGACATAAGGTTTGCATGCATATTGATATTATTAAAGGAGACTGTAAAATCAGGAAAATTAATAATTCATTCATTAATTGTGCTGGTGGTTTCACAGTAAGTATGTGCAGAAAGGCTCACTATAGCCATGACAATTGTACATATGTGATCTCATGTGGTGTTGCTTGGAATGTAGGTTCCAGTAATAAATACCCATACAAGTGCTACCCTTCTTTGCTCTGGCAGCACAACATACTGTTACTTTTATTTTTTACCTGATTGTATAATTGGTGCATCTGCATATTACTGCTTTGTGAGCTTGTCACATTTTTTTTAGCTTTCTTGTGTATTTTTTATTATTATTATTATTAGGTAAAATAAAAAATAAACAGTAAAAAACTTGTATGGGTGTTTAGGTTCCTTAGAATTAAATAGATATATACCAATATAAAATGACAAACATATTTTATTGTATTCCTTAAAATATCCAATATATCATTGGCATAATATACACATGTTTAAAACATAAAAGGATGGCTCCCCAACTTCTCATACTTTTTCCCTTGTCATACATTTAACATCATTGTCAGTTTTGACAGCCACAATATACCACATATTAGAAATGTCCTCCATCATTGCAATTTACTTGACAAAGCTTATTGTTTGAGAAGATAACTCTACACGTTTCATGGTACAAACCACTTCCTCAGGAGAGGGTTACAAATATTCTAAAGAAATACAAACATTATTTCATTATATCACACAAAGTTGTTGGTTTTACACAGTTTATAATATTGTACAATTTGTTACATACATGAAAAATTGAAAATTTTTCTCCCAACAGGCTTTTTATGGATCCCATTTCACCTTTGGTGCAAATGTGGAGGTAACAGAGGGACTCATAGAAATTACCAAAAATGCAAACAATTACACTCAAACTATCAATATCATCATTGGCTTCACAGGATACAAATAGAATGAATCAGTCCTCTACGCTCCTGCCATCTATTAATTTACTACTTTACCTTTTAATGCCGAGTAACTAATCTAACCTCTATGTCAAACAGCAGCCTGTTCTCCAATGCTCTTAGGGGAGTTAAATCACAAGGCTCGAGGGAAAACTTCCTATTATTTATCCTAATTTTCAAAGTGGGGGGAGGAAAAGAGATAGAACAAAAATTAAAAAAAAACAAATAACTAAGAAAAAAGGACCAATATCAAAATATATGAAAAAGAAACAAATACAAAAGGACAAAAAAAGATAAATTACAAAGTGAGTAGATTGCAATGAAAAAAATGAAAGGTAGATGTAATTAAAAGAAAAAAGGAATTAGGAAAATAAGTATTGATCATAGTTGCTCAGAGTGCTAATCCCATGCCACCGTATAATGTGGTATTTGATGAAAAAAATTGAAAAATGTGTTTCCTTGTTAAAAAAACCTAAAAAACTTTCATTTTGGCATATATCCACCCAGAATAAACATTAACAGTTATTCACAGGGCGGACAGCCCTGTGCAATGTTTTTAAATATAGCCCTAAAACCATAGGAATTTATCTCTGCTCTTGTTCATTTCCATTATTAGATCAAGCTCATTGAAAGTTAAAGTGACACTAAACTCAGGAGGTAAACCTTAAAAATGCATTTAAGTTCCCCAACAATACTGTTCCTTACTTGTGTATCACTCTACTGTAGATCCTCAAATCATCTCTGAATTGGTGCTGACAGTGTTCTTCCTTCTGGAGGTTGCTACCCATGATGGGAACAAAGCGTAAGATTGTAGTCCCTCACGGGAGCGAGCTTGGAGCGGTGGCTACTGTACAACACACGCACACCATGGGGGAAAAAGTAGCCACCCTTCAGAAGGAAGGACCGTGTCAGCGCCAATTCAGAGATGATTTACAGCTGAGTGATGCACACATAAGATACATTTTTAATATTAGTTAGGGTACATGATTGCATTTTTAAGGTTTAACTCTTGAGTTTAGTGTCACTTTAGGATTTAGAAAATGGCCAGCTTAAAAGAGACCATTCAGGAAACAGCTATAAAAGCTACCATTGCTGACTTGTTCCTGACCTCACTACTCGGTGAGTTACTGACCTGAAGAAGGTCTGAGCATATCAGTTGAGGCATTTATAATGCACATGCTTGTTCCAGATCAGTGACTGACTAAACAGTGAAGCAATGAAAAGGATGTCAAACCGTGAATATGTACCATTCAAAGCAGGTCAGCAATGACAGTTCTCATATTTCTGTTCTGACAGATTACCTTTATGATCTGCCTTCTCGAAATTAAATTTTATTAGTAAAATGCCTATACACAGGATGGCAATAAATAACAGGATGATTTCTTGCATTGATCACTTGCATATAGTTCTCATTAGACTAGACATTTACATTCTTTGTTTTTTAAGTGGACAGATTAATAAAAGCAATGCTGTTTCGCACTTGGAAATTATATTGTGACATCCTGCTTGAAGAATATATAAGAAAGTGATTTCTAATTTAATATGCACTTGGGAAGACTTTTATATTTCAGCAAAATAAGCAATAAATCCTTGTTTCACCAAAATGGATCAATAATATAAATAAACACATTACGAGCAATGTCATAAAATCATTCACATGATGAATATTGTAGGCCTTTGTTTGCACTGGGCAGGTTACTAGATACAGTACTGGAAACATTACAGAGAAAAGATGAAGGATAACAGCAACTGAGATTTTATTTATGTGTCATGATTAACCTTTTAATCTACACTTTTTTTTTGCAGGAATGAAATTGTGATATTGCCACTCTTTGAAAAAGCCAGGGCTATGTGAGATTATCCAAAAATCCTACTACTAATGTAAAACTGATTTGTATGACTGCAGCAACAATCTTTTTAAACAGTAACATTAGTATCTGCTTTGACAGACTTCGCGAAAAGGCAGAGAGGGACCTTTTCTATTATTTACCAATATTTACCAGTATCTTTTGTAGGTATGTAGGTGCAGCCATATAGACATAATAATGTGTTTTCATGTTAAGTACCTGCATTGCAAGTGATGTGTTAAATTCAATTCATAGCACAATGTCACATACCACATTATCATGTATTGTCAAAGTAAATAAGCATGCAGAAATGGTGCAGGCTGTGTTTTCCTACAGAGAAGTGCAATGCACGGGTCGCTGTGTGTTGCACTGCAACGTGTTGCAGTGCACATGCATTTATAAAGGTAATGTCCACTTTTAAAAAAAATATATAATACATGCACACATCTTCATTAAAGAAAAAATGTGCAATATTTTTTTTTTTTGGAGGCAGTGAAAACATTGCAGCTATGATCTGTGGATTGTAGAGCTGCAACAGTTAATCGATTTAGTCGATTAAAATCGACGATTGAAAACGTTGGCAACGTTTTCGATCATCGATTCGTCGGCTATCGATTGAGCAGGTGCAATGCTCTGGCTCCTACACATTCTTTGTGCTGCCGCTCCGCTCCGGGGTACCAGCCTGAAGTCTCGGACAAAGGGTCTCAGGAGGGAAAGATAGGCAGCTGGTGGAAGCCCTGTAAGAGGCACCGTGGGGTTCCCCAGAAGGCCGCTGCGTGGGACCTAACACAGCCAAATCAACGCAGAAGTCAGAGGTGTAATGCAGAATACAGAAGTCAGAGGTGTAATGCAGAGTACAGAAGTCAGAGGTGCAAAGCAGAGTGCAGAGATCAGCGGTGTGATGCAGAGCACAGCACTGTGACGCAGAGGGCAGCACTGTGACACACAGTGCTGAGGTCAGCGGTGTGACGCAGAGGTCAGCAGTGTGATCTACAGTGCAGTGGTCAGGGTGTGATGTAGAGTGCAGAGGACAGCGGTGTGACTTACAGTGCAGAGGCCGGGGGGGGAGTTCTAGTCTCAGGTGAAGCCTCCAGTCCAGCATGATGCCCAGCTGCCTCCTTGTCCCCTCACTTCAGGACCCGCTCTTTCTTTGCCAATGGTAGCCCTGCAGTCCTATTCCTAGCCTATGGCAGCTGAAGTGGGCGGAGGAAGTTGCAGGTGGCCACCGAGGAGCCCAACTATTTAGCGGGCTTTCAGAAAGGCAGCCGGAGTTCTGTTGAAAACTCCAACTCCTCAAGATCTCCAACGACCTGACTTACGAGAAGTAAGAGGTTCGGCTGAGAAGGCTCTACTGCATGTGGGCCACCCGCGGCATTTCCCTACAGGAATGTAGCCGAATACACTTCTTCTCCCCAACCCCCCCACACCACCACCACAACACGTTAAAAAAAATACAACCCCTGTACATATACACACACACAACCCCGGATGTCCCATAGCTGTCAGTGTTGGGCGTCTGAAGCCCAGCTATAAGCTATTGAAGTGCGATCTGCATTTTAATAGCTTATTTAGAGTGTAAAGGTGACACTGGGGGTCTTTTGGACCCCCAGCATCAACTTAAAGAGTACCTGTCACCACCATCTGCTATCACATCGGGGGCTTGTAATCCCTCCTATGTGATAGCAATTAAAGTAAAGTAAAAATAAAATAACAGTTTTTAAAATGAACATTAAATAAAATAAATGTAAAAATAATGTTAAATTATTTTTTAAAGTCCCCCGCGAGCATGCGCGTCGGGTGCACCTACGCATGAAAACGACAAACGCGCTACACATGTTGGGTATCGCCACGCATGCCGGAGTGAAAGCAATAATTCTAGGGCCAGTATTTTGGGTATCTCTAAACTGATGACCTGTGGGGGCTTTTAAAGCACACAATTTTAAACCTGGGCATGTTGGGTATCTATTTCTTGTTGTAACCTTATCTTTTATATTTTTTTAATAAAAATGGGTATTTTATTGTGTTTTGGGGCATTTAAGTGCATTTTTCACTACATTGTGTGGTTTGATAAGGAGTTGCGGTAATATCGTGCAACATAAAAATGTGCAACTTTTTTTCTATAGGTTCTTGGCTTTCATAAAATATATAAAGTTTGGGGGTTTTAAGTAATGTTCAGGCTTAATAGGTGGAATATATCATGGGTGCAAAAAATTTAAAAAAGGCCTCAGGGATTAAGGTGCTTTGGAGTGCCATTTACAATGAACGGCACTGCAGCGCAGCAAGGCGTGTACTATGCCTTACAGTTGTGGCAATGCCTGTTGTAATAGTGCAATGGTGTAAATGAGCTCATAGCGTATAATTTCCAAGCATGTATTACCTTTCACAGAGATCACATTATCCTCCTGACAATGCTTTCATCTTCCTTTTTCACCAGAGCACCATCTTTTTGCATGCATAATTCAGGGTCAGCATCTACTTCCTAGACAGAGATGTTGGCACAATCATGTAAAGCTTATGCAGTTATTGGCTGTGTATACACATTTTGCACATTTCAGATGCCTTGCTGCAGCCCTTTACCTTGAAAATCCTTACAGAATTACAATCACCAACCACTGGGGGCGAAGAGACTGAGGAAATGTTTCTTCCTGCTTGCAGCAGACTTATAATAACATCATCTCAGCTTAGGCAAAGTAAATTGCCTGGAACTCAAAGACTATTATTTAGTGATAAAAGGAGTAGCTTTTTGAAAAAGTAAAAATAATATTGCTGTATATTGTAGGTCATGCAAGGAATTTAGTCATGGAGACTAAAGTTACTGAAAGGGCCACTTTAAACTTTCATCTAATGGCATGTATTGATAATTGATAACAGTGACACTCCCATGTTTTATGCTGAGGCTTGCCATTAAAGGACAACCACACCATTAAAAATCTAGGCCCATTCACTTCCTAAACCTCCTGAAGTTATCTACATTAAAAAACCCCACTTATGCTGCTTATTTAACTCAGCAGGATAGTGAAGACCCACTCTTTGTTTTTAATTCTCTCTAGGCTGAAATCCTCTTCACCTCTGGGTGCACCTGTACAGTGGACCTTCATAGAGTATATAAGCAGGGCCAGTGCTGCCACTAGGCAAACTAGGCAGCTGTCTAGGCGCACCGCTGCCTACGGCGTAGCCTTGACCACTCACCCCCCCTCATGGTGCCCCCATCTATTTCAAATTGCAAAAGCCAATAGCAGGCTGGCTATTGCACCCTCCCACTAAGCAGAAGAACGGAACTTATAGACAACTTTGTCTCTCATGTCCCCTCCTCTGCTCAGTGTGTGGAGTTTCAATAGCTAGTCTGCTATTGGCTATTTCAAATTAAAATATCCAATAGCAGTCTGGCTATTGCTCCCGGCTGCTTACATCCACCTGTCGTCTGTGGAAGCTAGCCAGCAGGTGAATGGGGCCGCGCTGTGGGGGATTGGGGTGCAAGTAGCTGGTTTTGCTTAGGGCGCAAAATAGTCTAGTACCGGCCCTGTGTATAAGGCTGTATTCCGAGAGCCTCCCATCCTGGAATATATTCAGTATATATACTACATACTCTGTAAATGTAATGAGAGATTTGGGAACACAAAGCGGACACAGACATTCTTTTGCTGCTCTACTTGGACTCCTTTTTGAGGAAGTGATAGAAAATACAAAGCTTGGAATTCATAGCTAATAAATGTATATCACAACATGACAAGGCATAAGAAGTATTGTTTTCTAACAACAACAAAAACAAAAAAAATGTCTACAGGTAGGCTTTAAAGGGTATATATCAAAAAAAGTTTTGAACAGAGTGGCTTGCTCTTAGCTGTCTGTGTCCTGCTGGGAAAATGTCACTTCTTATCAGGAAAAGGTAACCAAATATGAAAGGAAATCTCCCCAGATTGAGGGAACTTCCCATCTTAAATATGAGAGTAAATCTACTAAAAATTGAGGGAACTTTTCATCTTAACTATGAGAAGGAATCTGCTCAAATTATAGGAACTTTTCAACTGAAGGCTCCATTCACACAAGAGCTGCGTTCTGCACATATTCGGCCATACGAATACATGCGGAACCGCTCTAAACATAAAAAACAATGCACTTTAATGTTCAGACAATAGTACAATCACGATTTTATGGTGGATTCCACACATTCGCGGCTATATAATAATAAACGCAAATGAGCGGAATCTGTGCGGATTAATCTACGTGGAAAACCGTGCAGGAAACGCAAACGCTTTATATGAATGGAGCCTTAATATGAGGAAATCTTCCTAAATTGAGAGAATTTTTCATCTTAATTATGAGAGGAAATCTCTCCAAATTGAGGGAAGTTTTTATCTTAATTATGAGAAGAAATCTCTCCAAATTGAGGGAACTTTTCATCTTAACTATGAGGGGACAGCTCTCCAAATTGAGGGAACTTTCTTTCCTAACTATGAGAGGAAATTTCCCCAAATCGATGTACTCTTCATCTACATGAGAGGCAATCTCCCCAAATTGAGGGAACTTTTAATCTTAAATATGAGAGGAAATCTCCCCAAATTGAGGGAGATTTTCATCTCAACTCTGAAAGGAAATCTCCCCAAATTGAGGAAACATTCCACCTTAGACAGTGGTCACGGGAACATTTGTTCCTGTGAGATCATCATGTTTAACTCTAAAATGTTTGATTTCCCCCAACTTTCTACCTCTATGACAAGGGGCACCTGGACAAACAGAGGGTGAATCTTCACAGTGTGGATACACACAGCAATACAATCTCTACAGAGGATCTAACCCTTCTCCACCCTATCCAAAACACTGGTGTTTAATAGTGTAGTCTTTAGTAGTACGATCACTTCATTATATTTTGCTAGCTCTTTCCTATCATGTATAAGCTTTTAGCACACTAAATAAAAACATGTTGCAAATTATAAAAACACAAATATTTTGCTTGGACCTGCAAGCAGAACTATTATTTATATAGCAGGAGTTTTTTTTTCTTCTTGGTTCTGTACTGTTTGGGCCTATTCATACTTGTGTGTTTCAGCAACACAGACTCAAATGCACTGGGTAATGTGCCTTTTTATATTGCATGGCAATGCACCTGCTGTATGTGCGATGCATTGAGGTGACATTCATTGTGATTAGCACCCCAATACATTATACAATAGACCACAATGCTTTGCAGTGCACCACAGCCCACATACCATGCACTGTGGTGTGCTGTGTTACTAAATAATTGGCAGGTATGTTTATAATTCATTGTGGTGCATTGGCAACTTTTTCATAAGCAATGGGATGTCTAATGCAATACATGGTAACATATGCTGCCCCACAAGTTAATGCACTGCAATGGAACACTTATAAGTGAATCAGCCCTTTAGGTTTCTCTTCTAAAATGCAGCCAAAATGTAAAATGTTTATTACTTTGCAGTCTTTTGCTAATACTATTTATTTTACCAATAATAATGTCTTGTAAATATATTTATGCACTACATTTTAA
This sequence comes from Nanorana parkeri, assembly GCF_000935625.1. Taxonomy (NCBI): domain Eukaryota; kingdom Metazoa; phylum Chordata; class Amphibia; order Anura; family Dicroglossidae; genus Nanorana; species Nanorana parkeri. The sequence continues at coordinate 72,650 of NW_017307777.1, forward strand.
ATTTTGAAGGTCGTGTGAAGCAAATAAGAAAGATTTGTTTTTAGAAATGAAAATCTCAGTAAGTTGCAAAAGCTTATTAGAATTTTGTAGCTAAAATAATCAGTCACAAGCAACTGAATTTCTATATTTTATGCTATTAGCAGCTCAACCAGTGTGCGTGTGTATGGTATTTGAACGTTACATTGGGCATGTAATGTAAATATTCAAATTTGTAATCTGCTGTTTCCCCTCAAGGGCAAATTGCTTCTTTTCACAGCAACTATAGATAATGAGATTTAGTATAGTACTATGTCAATCATAATATTTTTTGTTGATTTCCTGGTAAATATTTCTAGCAACTGTGTTGAAATGTGGTATTTAATGAACCCCCTGGCATTAGGGACAATGCTTTCTGTTTTATACAAGAACATTTTTGATAGAGAAAGAGAATCTGTCTGACAAGCTGTGTAGAGAAATAACTTTCTTGATGGATTAGTAAGCGTCTACATTCATTTTTTTCTCAGAACTACAGAGAATTCTTTAGGCTTTCACTTTATAATATAAGAAAAGAGAACACAGTAAACAGGGAGGTTAGTGCAGGTGCAAGGGCACAGGCCGTTGTAAGCCTGCAAAAATGGCTCTGGATGAGCTTGGACTGCAACCCCTTCTTGAAAGTAACTACTACCAATGATAGGACGTGTTTCCTCCCACTAATACCAACAATGGGGCACTATTCCTTCCACTGACACCGATGATAGGGCACTATCACTCCCAGTGCCACCAATGATAGGGTACTTTTCCTTCAACTGATTTAAAAAAAGGGGCACTATTCTTCCCACTGACACCAACAAAGGGACCTTATTTCTCCCACAAATACAAACAATGGGGCACTATTTCTTCCACTGACAAAAACAGTGAGGCACAATTTAATCCACTGACACCAATGATGGAACACTATTCCTCCCACTGACACAAATGATGGAGCAATAATCATTCCAGTGACACCAATAATTAAGCATTGTTCCTCCCACAGATGCCAACAATTGGACACCATTCCTTCCACTGACATTAACAATGGTCCACTATTCCTCATATGGATGGCAATGATGGGGCACTATTCCTTCCACTAAAACCAATAATGGGGTGTAAGTGCTCCTCTCCTTGCCACAGGCATTATGAATGTTTTACTCTCACTGTTCACCAACCCTGGGGCATTTTCTGCTCCTATTTGCCACAATCTAACCTCCCTAAGGTCTGAAGGGCAGTGAACTGTTCACAAACTATAAATATACATTATTTTTTCCAAATGTATTTGAAAAATACTATTGCTATTTGCATGAATGACAGTGTATTCTAACAGTCCAAGACCCCATGGCAATAGCATGGTCTCATTTTGCTATAGTTATGCCTTTGGTAATGAATGTAGGGTTTTATTAGCCATTGTCACATCTTCACATATACATGATATACATTTAGGGGATTCTCATAAGTTCATGAATGGAATATTTTGGTGTTGGTTTACAAGTAGAGCATAGTGACTAGGATAGCAGGAGTGTTTTGTTTCAAATGCTGCTTTATGCATTGATATACCTTTTTTCGATCCTGATTTAGCTGGACAATGTGAATACTGAATAAGCACAATCCCCAAACATTTTAACTCTCCAAAAAGACATAGAAGTTTAATCTAACACCATTTTACTCCTCGAATCACGTAACAGAGGGTATTTACTGGTCTTTTGAAGTACTGTAGGAAGACTTGCTTCTAATGAGCACCAACAGTCTATGTGGAAATGCATAAGCTCACTGAGCACTGTGCAGTTGAGGCCATGTACTCCCTAAGGCACAGGAAATCTTTGGAGACAGCAGACTGTCAAAAGCTTTAGAAATCTTTTCTTTTTCAAATGCAGCTTTATGAATATATATACCTCATATGGGATCTTGATCTCTCCAGACAGTACAGTCACCTGCTGAGTGAGAACAATCTACACCTCAACTTTCTAATAAGAGGTTTAATCCAATGCACTTTTACTTTGCAAGGCACTTTACAGTGGATGCTTGCTGATCCTTTGAAGTGTACAAGGACAATTATTTTATCAGTCTAATGTCTGCTATGGAACAAACGTAGAAATACCTTGCCGCACTCCTTACCAGGAAGCCCCAAATTAAATAAGGGGGGGTGCTCGCAGTGACCACGGATGGCGCCGCCAAACAGTACAAAATAAACGGATGTCACCAGCACACCGATAGTTTTGAAGTCCAAAGTGTTCATTTATTGGAACGTCAGTTCTGGTGACATGATGTTCCAATAAACGAACACTTTGGACTTCAACACTATTGGTGTGCTGGTGACATCCGTTTATTTTGTAATGTCTGCTATGGACACTAGAGTCTAAAGTTGGCTTCACACTGAGCGAATTTTGTCCTGATCTTGAAAAATTGGCCACAATTTGCTTGGTGGATGGACCTGTTGAACAGCTAACCCCCTTTCCCTTGACATCCTCAATTGAAAAACTAAATGAGCTGGGCAGATTATTGTCGGCTAAACAGTGCCTGCATCAGATGAGATGGAGGCAGTGTCCAGGTATTTTGAAGCCGGGGGTTCTGACTGTCAAAATGCACACTGCTTTATGTGGATGATAGAATCAGTTAATTTTTTTCATTCAGGCTGGCCGAAAAAATCTACTATTGTATACTCAGCTTAACTGAGGGAACATGGATGAAGAGAAAGTATATCTAAGGTCTGTAACAACTAACTCTAACAGGAACTGAAATAGGGAGACTCCAAGTATAAAATAACAAGCCACTGGGGCAGTGAACCGATACTATGTCAACCGACACCAACACACAAATAGTACACAATGCAATCTAATACAATAGTAATTAATATATGACAGGTATGACACAAGGAGATTAAAATCTGATTATGCCTGATAACACAGTAGTATATAATATATGCAGATTCAGGTACACCTTGTGTAATGTGCTGCTACTGAATATAAACATGCACATATCAATAGAAATGTTATGTTACCTTATCTTCATAATGTTTGTAAGTTATATGATGATGTTTACAACAGAAGACTGCCTACAGAAGAAAACGTTATTGCATTAGTGTAATCTATTCAGCAAGGCTCTTTCTCAAAGTATACTATGGTCATTAATTACTAAAACGCATTGTTTTTTTAGATCCATAATTCATTGTTATTTATGGATCCATCACTGAGCCTAATCAGAACAATACCAGACTGTTTTTATAGTACTTCAAGCAAAGTGCTGAGATTATGCTCAATTCACAAAGGCTTACACAAGGATAAGGACCTCTATTGTTGGCCAAGTGACAGTGATTTTCAAATCACATTGGTTTGAAAATAACTGTCTTTTTTGAAAATAAGGATGTTTATCCTTATAGTTTTCTTCATTTAGCCTATTACATCATTACATGTGTGTAAACACTGCAGAAGCACCTTACATGGTTACACTGTTGCTGAACAAAAGGATATTTATGTTAAGCTAGGACATACGCTTACTACATAACAGTTAGTCTGTGAAATATTTCTCATGTGCTGCAAGGTTTAGAATTAACCCTAACAACCCCTGAACCATGGTGACCCTTTTCACAGTAAGTTTAGCCTATACATCAATGCAAGTTTAAAGCATCAATATCCATTTAATGTGCAATACAAACCACCAGAGCCAGGTTATCAAAAATGTAATACTTAAATTGCAAACTTAAATCAAATAATGTGTCTGTCTTTTTATATAAGCCATAGAGCAAAAATCAACATCAAATTATGCAAAAATTAGCAACAAGGTAAGCAGGAGAGGGGGCTCAAGATTGTATTTTAGGTGTGGTGGAAGGGAGGGACTGGG
>NW_017307777.1:78658-100940 GCF_000935625.1 Nanorana parkeri
GGGTTGTTTTTTTTTTTTACCGGGGGAGGGGGGGGGTAGAAGTGTATTAGGCTACATTCACACCTTTGTTTTAGGTGCAATTAGGGATTTCTGTGTCAGCAACTTGCGTTTTCCTGCAGCAGAAATCCCTTAATTGGCATTTACAAGTGACAGCTGTCACCTGAATTAATGATCAGTCACCTGAATTAATAATAGGCCCCGCACTCCTGTGGTTAAACAATTAATTACATGTTTATGTGTCCACATACTGCCATTGGGTAACCTAATGGATCTACTTTGGTAGATCCACGGGTAGTGGCTACAAGAACCACATCTAAAGGTTCCCACCTCTCCCATAACAATGGAAATTTGTTCAGATTGATTCCCATGATGACTGTGGGCCAGTTGGTCCTTTAGAGATCTTGCTTTCCTAATGACTATTTTGGGTCTAGTTCTTACATATTTGTGGATCACGGCATTACATCTGTTAATAGATGCCAATGTTTTTCCATAATTTCACGAAGACACTAGTTTACGTATGTCAGAGAAACTATTTATTGTAATGTTTTAAGTGATGCTGAACAATAAGCCATGTGGATGGATGTTATTGTGTATACAGTATATTGTGTTGAATTTATACAGTATGCAGTCTTTCTAGAGTATGTTTTTTTGTATTTATGAGTCTCTGTTTATGCAAGCATAGCCTATTCTATGCAAATGTAGTCTGTTTAATGTTGACACCTAATAGATGATTGTGGTACCACGGGAGAAAAGAGAGAGCCTTTTTTATTGACATACAGTATATATGTATTTTAAAGTTTTTTCAGTGACTTATATTTTTCTATATATATTTTTTCTGTATTTTATTTTTATCTCTTTTATTGTTGTCTATAGGATATTCAAAGCTTTTATTCTCATCTTTCTATGTTTTATGTGCTTTATCAAATGAGCATGTGAGACTGTTATGTTCTTGGAGATTGTGAGCCAAATTATGAAAGGGAGGGCAGCATATCTATGTAATGAGTTGAATTTGTCAACTACGCTCCATTCCTTTCATCCTTTTTTTGATTTGGAATATTGTGAAGATGCAGCATGACTTTTTGGTACTAGTTGATTGCACCACCTTTCTTCATTTATGTTTTTACCTTGAAAAACTGACGTGCAAGACTGTAATGTCGTAATGACTGAATTAGCTAAATAGCTTTCTGCCAAAAACTGTCATTGTCTAACACAGGCTACATGCTAGTTCACAGGCAACCACCTAATTTGTATTGATATTTAACAGGGGCTGCACTGCCCTGGAATTAGTATGTGTCTTGCCATTCAGACAATGGCAGCCTGCATCAGAAAGGCATGAGCTTGACAACATTTCTAAACAAACTAGTTAACAAAGTATTATAACATTTTACATATTTTTGATTGGCAATGACTACAACCTTCTTGTGAAATGTTTTTCTCTCTGTACAGTCAGTCCTTGGACCTATCATTTCCACACTATGGGATATAACTGCTTTACCCTGAAAATTCATACTTTTATTCTCTGAAGGTACAATTATTTCTCTTGAGAGTCTTTGTTCTGCCCCTCTATGATATAGAAAATCTGCTTGACCTTGTATGAGCGATCTAAACAATATAAATTGCATATTTGCAACAAGATAGAGCCCAAAAAAATCAATGACACTATAAATAATTAATTTCTCATATAATAGTTTTATTGGATGCTAAACATTGTTGAAAACAAGTCTACACACCATACAAACACATGAATGAAAATTGTTTACGATAACAACCATTCCATAACAAGCACACTCCTAAACCCATTCCCTTTTATTTTGATTCTTGATCGGCTACAAAATACAGATTCCTAATAGCTGCAGACACACACACATATACTGTAATGCGTTTAGCAAGTTGGATGAATCTCAGCCGCGGAGGCTAGTACTATCAGCACGGGGGATAGGGTACGGCGTCAGGGTCGAGCTCCAGGCGTCACTCTCAGAGTCTCAGGCGGAGAGTTTGGAGCTCTACCATCATGTGCCGCGAAAACAAGTAAGTGGTAAGGTTTTTAGCACTCTAGTGAACTTATGGCACTATTGTGAGCAGAGTTAGCAAAAACAGTCTTATGCAGTAGGGTTTAGATGGAACAACCCGCACTTCCCTTTTAAGGTCTTAGATATGCAGCCAACTCTATAGTACAATATGCATAGATAACCACAGTAGAGATGTGCAGGGATCTTCTTAGCAGATACTGCATGTGATACTTGCTGTTTGTTGGTAAGATAATGGTGGAATCCTTTCAGTCAGCGGTTCTCGGTCCAGCAGCATGGAGCAGGCTGTCAGCTGGCGTTCACAAGTGAATAATAGAACGCCATACTGACCCGGCTTCCTGCTATTTATGAGGATTCAAAGGGGAGGAGCTGGTGACGTATATTCCCGCCCCGATGCGTTCCACGCTGGAACGCATCGGCGATGTTATTTCCGGGTTTCGGTTTCGTTCAACCCTGGAGCGCAAGCCGCGATTGTACAGTCCGCAATCCTTACATATACACATACATACACACACACACACACACGCACACATATACATATTTATAAAATAATCTCTTTATAAGGCTATTCTTCTTATATAAAATCCACACAAACACATGAAACCTACATAATTCTTTCCTGCCTGTGTATAATGCTCAGCAGTGAAGCTTTGAAGCTGCTAATGAAACTTTTTCGACCTTACATGTACACTGTGCTAGCAAAGAAGTTGTTCATTCCAGTAAAGAGCTTTGCTGACCAAAGGTCAATAGGATAGTAATACGAAACAATGTGCCATAGAATTGAATGTTTTTCATGCACAAGGTATGAGCATGGAAGCATGTATCTATATATCTCTCTATCTGTCTGTCTCTGTAGTTTACAGAGTGCTACAATTTGTTTTTATTAGAATTTGTTATATTTCTCAGATTGTATTATATTTATTGTTAGGCTGACAGGTCGAGTTCAGTCTAGGTTTAGCTGTTAACTTACTTAAGAATGCATAAGTGTTAGTATTAGGTTAAGTATTAGAGTTTTATTTTTGGTGGTTAAAGGTCCAAATGTCCACCACCAGGTTTCAGGATCTTTCTGTAGGCATTATCATTATGCAGTTATGCCCCAATCTAGTTTTGCACCCATCTGCTCATTCTGAATTCTTGAGAACTCAGGCAATTCTGAAACTGCACTTTTCACTATATAAATACTAGTATTAAACGGAAAATATTAAACGTTTTCATTATTTGTTTCATGCATATGTCAACTCTTTTCTAATAGTAACGTTAGTGCAAAATTAATGTTATATCTTAAGAAGTCATAACTGTTTTCATATTCTTCCTTACCAACTTTAAGTTGCTTAATGACCCAGCCACCACGCTGTGTAATCACTTGCATGCAAATATGCTTTCATGTTTAACTTTAAGCTTTTTGCTGCACATTGATCATTTTGTTTAATAAGGTGTGACTGATCTGAATTACTATGCACGATGGCATCCTGCTCCAAATGTTTCACCTTCCTAATTAACTAAAACAAAACAACCTTTAGCAACTATCAAAGCATTCATGTAAGCATTCTTTATGTACAAAATCTGAGGACTTCTTAAACAAATAAATGTCAGACTGTGCTTTAAAGCCCATTTTAAAGCTTACATTTGTGGGTGGCTTGGCAGACCTTCACATTGAATAATAACTGCACAGGCAAAATTAATGGGTGGGAGGTTGGGCAATAATGACAATAGATGAAAATGCTGATAATTTCTACAGAAAACAATTAAGACACCAATTTTACTAAGTGTACCAGTGCCCTGTTACAATACGTTCAGATTCAATGCTTGCAAATAATGAATTAATTTTTATCGACCATTTCATTAACATCTTCAATCATCATAAACATCAATGAATAGTTTTTACAAAGACAATGGACATATGTTTAGTAGATAGAGGTTAATTGCTTATGTATGGTTGTGATTAAAAGTGTTTTTTAGGATAAATTAACATTTAATTGGATCAGTTGATAATTGCATCTGACCTTTCTATCTTTTCAAGGGAGTTACTAGAAAGCATTCCACTGTTTTGTCAGGCAGGAACAGTGATTACAGATTTCTTATGTAATCCCTCTATTCTGACTAGCATTGCATGTCCATTGGACCTAACCTGCCAATCAGAATGTATCAGATGTCCTTTTGTACTTTGATTCAAATGAGTTAGATCAGAAGCAATATTCCAGTTTTAATTGAATACGGAAAACCACTTTGGTATGCACAGGAATTAGCTTTGTTCAGTACAAAGTAAAACATACTATTCACAATTATTGAACTCCTAAAATTAAAATACAACTAGAGCTTCATGAAATGTCATAAACTATACAGAAGTGGTCAGCCATGCAACAAACTATATCACATCTTTACTGTTCACAGAGCATGTGGGGGAGTATTCTGCAACATCTTGATCCTAGCAGCTACCAGATTGCTCACATATCTCCTTCTCTTTCCTCATTTAGGTGAAAACACTGTCATGGGCTAGAGACAACATTGTCAGCAAGCTTTTTGAAGTGTCTGTGCACTCAAGGATAACATAAAACAGAAGTCATCAACTTTTATGGACTATATATTGATAGTATCAGAGGAACTCCAGTTATACTGGTAATTCATCCAGAGAAGTTGTATGCACCGATCCTGCAGCCTGGTTGGTTGGATAGGGAAACATCCATGTAACAGCACTGTGAAGAAAACATAGAACACCGGCGCACAAATCTAAGTGCAGTATAAAGTGACTATTTGATAAGGTTAAAAGTAATGCACTTACTGGATATAAAAAAACATCTCGCCTGTCACGCATCAGATGAAAGTCCCATCTCAGCTGCTGGTCCGAGATTGCTATCAGGATATGGAGATAGCAGAGTCCAGTTCAGTCCAGAAAGATTCCAGGAAGCCTGTGCTGGAAGACACAGGTCTGATCCAGTGACTGAGCACTGCTGTGGCTGGTTCTCCTCAAAGCAGGGTCACAGCTGCTGAGTACTTCCAGGTCGTCAGGTGTCAGATGTTACTAGGCAACGCATTTCAGAGGTTCACCTCCTTTGTCAAGCCTAGGGGTGGAGTGGGCAGAGTCCTTTATATAGGAAAAGGGGGAAACATTTCCCCTATATAGAGACTTTGTTCCATCCTGACATCACACACACATCTTTCCGCCCTAAGTCCTTGTTTTATCCTTACCAGGCCAAAGGTTCTTTTATTAACACTTTTTACCATATAGTATTAGCCAAGATATGCAAGAATCCCCGTAAAGAGAAACACAACCTCAGTAGGAGTGAACTTAAAGCCCTCAAGGATTTACAAGATAACAAACACATTGTTATTAAACCAGCAGACAAAGGAGGGGGCATTATAGTACAGGACAAATCAGACTATCTCAAAGAATCCAAACGCTTATTGTCTGATTAATCTACCTACAAACGTCTGAAAACAGATCCTTTACCAGGCTTTAGGACTGAACTCAAACTACTCTTAGACCAAGCTCTGACAGAAAACGTTATAAACAAAAAAGAATGGGCCTTCCCCTATAAAGACGTATTTGATACACCATACTTCTATAATTTGCCTAAGATTCATAAAAACAGTACCACTCCCCCTGGCAGGCCAATTATAGCCAGTATGGATAGCCTTACCAGTGGCCACAATACATAGATGTTTTCCTTCAGCCAATAGTAATAAATCTCCCATCATACATTAAGGATTCAAATCAGCTGATTGATGCCCTGAATAATTATAAGTGGAGCTCCACATACCTTTGGCTCTCACTAGATGTTTGCTCTCTTTATACCTCTATCCCACATCACATAGGTCTCACAGCCCTTAATTATCATTTAACCCAGCTCACAGATATGAACCCCAAAAAGGCACAGTTTATACTAAACAGTACTAAGTTCACGCTGGAACATAACTATTTCAAATATCTGGATGATTATTATCTACAAGTACAGGACACAGCAATGGGAGCTAATTATGCCCCTAGCTATGCCAATTTAACTATGGGCTACTGGGAAGACCTCTACATCTGGCACAATAACCCTTTTTTGTCCCATATTGTTTTTTATGGTCGTTACATAAATGACATTATCATCATCTGGGGTGGCGACCATAGTGCCATCACTTTATTTGTACAATACTGCAATATTAACAATTTTGGACTTTCTTTCACCCATGTTCCAGATCCTGATATATTAATATTTTTAGACCTGAAACTTTACCATAATGACCAAGGGAAGATTCTTACCAGAAACCACTTTAAACCCACAGGTGGGAATTCCTACCTCCACAAATATAGCTGTCATCATGAAAAATGGAAGACAAACATTCCCAAAAGTCAATTGTGCAGACTTAGAAATAACTGCACACTGCAGAGTGAGTACATCTCGCATAGTGAAGTCTTTAAAAAGATTCATACAGAAAGGTTACCCCATAGACCAGATAGAGGGTGCTTTTTTCAGTTCCTTGACCCATCATCATCCACTAAGCCCCTCTGGGAAATGAATCCACATAGTAATACCAGCCCAAGATTCATAACAAAATATAACACTCAGCATGGGCACACCAAAAGAATCCTTAAAAATAATTGGCATATTCTGCAACAGGATCCTGTACTAGGCCCGGAACTCCCCATGAACCCTGAGGTCATCTTCAGGAAAAGCCCCAAACATAGGGAATAAAATTGCTCCTAGCAAGATTAAAGTAGATAAGAATCACATATCCCTCCTGTCTTTTTATGGAGATCTGAAAGGCATCTTCCAGTGTAAACAATTGAGGTGCAAAACATGTGCATTTATCACACATGGACAATCGTCCTTCTGGGACAGTTTGGGGAAAGAATATCCCATTACTCAGTTCCTAAACTGCTCTACAGAATTTGTTGTCTATGGTCTAACTTGCCCCTGTGGCCTTCTATATATAGGGCGCACCACCAAGAAACTACGCTGTCGTTTTGGACAACATCGACGATATATTGAACAGGGCTCCAAGGACCACAGTGTACCAAGACACTTTGCCACCAAACATAATAAATCTACAGTGGGCCTAGCAGTAATTGCAATTGACCACATCCCTAGCAGTATGTCCCCTGCCGAAAGATTTCGCAAACTGTGTAACCAGGAGACATACTGGATCTATACATTAAATACACTAAACCCTAATGGATTAAATGAGGAACTAGACGTCAGTGCAATCCTATGATCATGCACTTTTGTGCAATGCACAGTGCAGCCTTCAGAAATTTCGGGGCCCCTTACATGGCTTTAGGCCAGCCCCCCCGCAACACCCGTCCCCCCCTCCCCGCCGCCACGCTGAGCCAGTCACACTGTTATTTTTATACATTTATATAGCTCTGACATATATATACCGCAATGCTGTACAGAGAACAACACTGAGCCAGTCACATCAGTCTCTGTACAGAGGAGCTTACACTCTAATGTCCCCTCCCCTACATTACACTCTAATGTCCCCCCACAGGCACATTACCTGCTGGCCACAGGGCTTCGTCACCCGCTGGACACTAGACATGTGCACCGGCAAAAAAAAACGCTTGGTTTCATCTTGTTTTGACTCAGATTTTTCGTTTTTCTGGATTCGGAGGAAATTTGTTAGCGGTAGTCTGTATGAATGTTCATTTCCATTTCATGTTCGTATCGTTCGTTTTTATTGCAGCAAAGTGACATAAATTTTTTTTTTAATTGTCACTTTGCTGCAATGAAAATTCGTCCACAAACGAAAATGCGTACAGACTGCCGCTAACGAATTTCGTCCGGAAAACTAATTTTTCCGAAATGAATCGCACATGTCTACTGGACGTAGGGCTTAGGGTTAGTTCACACCATAAGCAGTGCGTTCTGGTCCGATTCTTGCCAGAACGCACAGCCCGTATTGCGGCCGGCTCACTTTTTGGCTAGGCTGGAGGGGGCACAGTGGGCCATTGAAGTAAATGCGCCGTAGCCACGCCCTCCGGCTGCAATGCGATCACCCGCATGGGAACGCAAGGCACATTGTGCCTGCAGTGTGCTCGGGTGCAGCACGATCAAAATAGTGCTTGAAGCACCGCACCCAAACGCACTGCAGGCACAATGTGCCTTGCGATCCCGTGCGGGCGATCGGCAATATATTAAATGAGCTGTGGGCACTTGCCAGGTTTAAAGATGGTCACCGCTACTCGCGGCGGCCATCTTTAAAAACGTAATGTACAGTCAGTCACAGACAGGGGGACACTGGAGGCCCGCACAGAGAACACCAGGTGAGGATCTCGAGTGTGCAGGCCCCTGCTTCCTCCGAAGCTGCAGGGCCCGGGCGGCCGCCTCCACCTACTGCCAGTCAACTGTACGGCTGCCGGACGATATTCATGTAAGGTTCACGGGCCCCTCACGCGGCCCGGGCCCCTCACGCGGTCAGGGCCCCTTACTTGAATAACGGCCGTACCCCCCTGACGGCGGCCCTGGCGTTGCACACACATACATATGCACTTGCATCTAAGTGCGTTGCACACGCATGTTGCCTTCTATATTGCTATTAACTTGTATACATGCAATAAAGATTAATGCATTATGTCCCCCTTATCATTTCCTCAAATGCAAAGAATACACCTTTTGCTCTTTCACATGGTGTTCACGCTTGTTCATGCGTTTGCATCTATGCGTACTGGACATAAATGTGGCCTACATTCCTAATAAATATCCCCTCATTAAGTCCCCCAAATTTAAATATATATCTCTTTCCCCAAATCTAAAAGGATTCTTTTGCATCTTTGCGCAGTGTACATGCATACCATGCATCTACATCCATGCGTACTGTACATGCATTCGGCCCCTTTCTAATATTTTCACCAACGATTGACTAATTTTCTTCTTGCTCCGTGTAGGTCTTTTATAATCTTAAAATGTTATTGTTGTATTGTTATTTTATCACAATAATTTTTAATATCTTTTAATATCATTACTATTATGTTTTTATTGCCGACCTCTTTTATGATGCATTCCTGGCAGCAATTTACCACTATTGGCTTCCTCCCACTAGTTGGCGCCAAAGCGCTCAATGCTTCCCCCTATATAAAGGACTCTGCCCACTCCACCCTTAGGCTTGACAAAGGAGGTGAACCTCTGAAACGCGTTGCCTAGCAACACCTGACGATCCGGAAGTACTCAGCAGCTGTGACCCTGCTTTGAGGAGAACCAGCCACCAGCCACTGGATCAGATCTGTGTCTTCCAGCACAGGCGTCCTGGAATCTTTCTGGACTGAACTGGACTCTGCACTCTCCATATACTGATAGCAATCACGGACCAGCAGCTGAGATGGGACTTTCTTCTGATGCGTGACAGGCGAGATGTTTTTTTATATCCTGTAAGTGCATTACTTTTAACCTTATCAAATAGTCACTTTATACTGCACGGTGTGTGCCGGTGTTCTATGTTTTCTTCACTGTGCACTCAAGGTGAATGCTTAAGGCACAGAGGCGAATTGATTAAAACTGGAGCAGAAAAAATCTGGAGTAGTTGTGCATGGCAACCAATCAACTTCTCTCTTCAGTTTGTTCAGTTAAGACTTGAAAATGAAAGTGGGAAGCTCCAGATTTTGTCTGCTCCAGGTTGGATGAATTCCCCCTCAGAGTGTGCTGCACTAAGTCATATCTGGTTTCTTATTCCTCCAGTGGCAAGATCTCCTTGGCTGATTATACCCACTTTCAGGAAGTTAATAGTCCCCCTGTGCCACTCTTTAAGATATAATAAATATTTAAATTGGTACCCCTTGTAACAGCAGAACTAGTGGTATATTTGGTTAGTTTGCCCACCCGAATGCCCGGTGTAACAATTCTCATCTTACCTGTATCAGTCGCAGGGGTCCTGCAGAGCATGCAGAGCATGTTCGGCTGACTGAAGTGCTGTCGAAGACAGTCGATCCACGGCTGAAATCAGCCTTACTGAGCCATAGTGAATAGACAAACGTTGTTCGGCTCACTTCACTTTGGCTTGGTTATTTACTTGGCTGCCTTTAGCAGCTGTGTGAATAACACCCCTACTTTTTTCCTTTTTTCCATGCTTTTTAACCTCTTTTCTGTCTCTTTCTTTTACTTGTCTGTCTTGAGCCTCGTCCCAACCTCCTTCTCCCCACTATTCCTTGCTCTCTGATCTTGTGATTTCTCCTTGACTTTGGCTTCTGCTTGACTTTGGCTTCTGCTTGACTTTGGCTTCTGCTTGACTTTCCTCTCTTTCTACCTACTCCCCTCTATCCCATCCTCTTTGTCTATATTCCCTTGCCCCTCCCCCTTTTTGTCCTCTCTCTCTCTCCCACCTTTTTTGTTTTTCAGAAAGGGAGACTTACAATGCATTGGTCAAGTTGCTTTTCTGGAGGATTGTCTTTCTGCCTGTGTGCGTTCCAAGAAGGGACACTTATTTTGGGGGATGGCTTTAACCTAGCCCCCTGCTTGACACTTCAAGATCCACCTCCCACTTGTCCTTTTCTTGTCTGCGTTGTATTAAAAGATCCCTGCAATCCTTAATGCTGAGGATTTTACATTTTTCTCGATGACACATCAGTCCTTTTCCCCCCTTGACTGCTTTATGGTCACACATGATTTGCTACCTCTGGTAGTGTCCACATCTATTGAAGTGGCTGTGATCTCAAATCATGCACCCATCACACTGACTCTCGGGCCTGGTAATGGAGACTTAATGAATCCCTTCTTCAAGATGATATGATAGCTCAAGGGTGTGGAATTCGTATTGCCCGACGCCCGGGACATGTAGTTCCGGGCGCCGGGCAAGTTTTTTTGTCACTATTTGAGCCCTGCTACGGACAAGTAGCAGGGCTGGGTTTCTTTTCTTAAAGCAGACTGAGGTTGAAAACAGTGCATGGTGCATGTCGTGAAAATAGGTACATCTACCTTTTTTCAGCGATTGCCACACAGATGTAACCCCATACATGCGGATGCAACCGCTGTATGCAACCGCACACAATCGCACGTCCTGGGAATCCCCAAGTCTGCACCAACCCTAAAGGGTAAATTCACTTTCCCAAGTAATTTGGGAAAATGGAATTACCCGCACAAATCTCCCTCCCACTATACTTACCTTTCGGCAAACGTTCCTTCCCATCCACCAGTACGGGTGTACTACCTGTTCCATGTATTGTGAATTCCGCTCACAAATTGCAAGCACTCGTTGGTCAACGCGGTCACCTGACGGCACTGACCAATGAGACGTGCTTCTTAGCACTACTAAATACGGTTTGGGTTAAAATTATTTTGTTGTATCAGGACAAGTAGATTGTCATGAGGAACAAGTAGATTCGGCCCCCGCTTTAGTCCTTGGACAAGTAATTTTTTCTAAAATTTCCACACCCCTGTAGCTCATGAACTCTCGGTGGAACTGCTGAAGTTTTTTGATGCTAATGAAAGTCCAGATATGTCTCCATTGATTGTGTGTGGGAGACACATACAGTAAATGTGTAATGCAGGGTATTCTTATTCAGAAGAGTTCTGAGGTGAAAAAGGTTTGAGACAAACATTGTCTGATTTGATACAATGCATACATGTGGTAGAAGCTGCTTGCAAGCTATCCCTGGCACAGAACCTTGCCACCGAACTGAGGGAACTCCATCTGTGTTTAAATGATCACTTAACACTCTAAAAGGAAATCCCACTTGCTAGAGTTTGGAAAATAAACTTGGCCAACTTTAGGAGCTCACATTACTGTTGTACCAAAAGAGGGTAAAGTGCGCAACTTACCCGATTCACCTCCTGAATCTTGATTTAAAACTCTTTACCAAAACCCATTCAATCAGCTGCTTCCTGTCTTGCAAAAGATCATGCATACTGGTAAAGTGGGCTTTATGCCCCATAGAGAAGCTAAAGACAACATCATGTGAGTGCTCAATGCCATCCATGTTGCTCACTCCCATGGTATCCCAATGTGTCTCCTATCTACCAATGCCAAAAAAGTGTTCAATAGGGTGGATTGGTCATTCATGAGGACCTTCTTGAGACACATTGGGTTGGGAGATCATATGTGCCATTGGATAGATTCAATTTACTCCTCTCCTATAGCGACGGTCCACGTTAATGAGGCTCTCTCCTCTTACTTTTGTTTGTCAAACGGAGAGACAAGGATGCCTTCTGTCCCCTCTTATATTCATATTGACTTTGGAGCCCTTTTTATGTCATGTTCAGGGGGATCTTGATGTTCAGGGTGTCTGGTGCCTCGCATAAGTTAGTGGCTTTCACAGACAACCTACTTTCTTTATTACGCTTCCTGTTCTACAGACTGAAATACACAAGTTTGGTGCCCTATCTATCGTTAAGATCACCTTTGCTAAATCAGCGGTGCTAAATGTCTCTCTCCTGCTTGATCATTTAGCAAACCATTCACGCAGTTTCCTGTTTAAGTGGGAGTCTGCCTTTATCAATTATCTAGACTTGAATATTACACCACGCCTGCATCAAATCTTCATGGCTAACTTCCTTCCACTACTGCAAACTTGTTGACAAAACCTTAAAAACTGTAACAAAACCTGTTACACCTGGTTTGGCAGAAATTTGATCCTTAAGATGAACATTCTTGCAAGATTGTTATATTTCTTTCAGACCCTTCTGGTGGCTATCCTGCTCTCCTTCCTAAGGCTTCTATGCTGCAAATGTATACAATTCCTGTGGCATCCCTCCTGCCCTAGGGTAGCGCTCAAATATTTAGAGGGTTATTCATTAAAGAGCCGAAGGATTAAGCTGAAGCTTCAGCTAATCCTTTGGCTCACTGCAGATGCCAGAGCCCTTCGGTTCAGTCGAACTGTAGGGTTGCTTTGCAAGCTATTCACACTAACCCATACAGCAGCCGAAGGCAGCCGAACAGCTCTGCCGAGCCGAACGCATATGCTTCGGCTCGGTTGAGTTGAACACACATATATGTAAGCATATATAATGTAAACAAATGTAATGTAAAATGCAAATGTAACAAAAACATACAATAATGTAAACAAAGAAAAAAAAATGGTGTTCGGTCTCCCTCCAGATCAATACCAGACCCTTTAGGTCCAGTAGCAAAGTTAGGAGGGACAGCTGAGTTAAAAATAAAAAAAATGCGTGGGGTTCCTCACAAAAGTATTACCAGGCCCTAAAATTGCCAACTAGACCCTTAATCCAAGCACAGGCCTGGCAGGGCAGGAAACGGGAGGACGGGCGCCCCCCCCCCCTCCCTGCACCATACCAGGCCACATGCCCTCAGCATTTGGAGGGTGTTTTTCCAGGGTCCCCTCTGGAAAAGGACCATGTCCCCATGCTGATGGGGGGGACAAGGACCTCTTCTCCACAATCGCTCACCAGTTGGTTGTGGAGGTCTGTGGGCAGGGGGGATTATTTGCATTGGGGTACCCCTTTAATTAAGCGGCACCCAGATGCTTGTGAATGAATAAGGGGTGCTTGTGCCAGACAAACTGCCACCACAGAATGAACAATTTGACATATGCCGGCAAAATAAAAACAAATCTCTTTATCATCAAGGGACATTTTGTGACATGACTTTAACTCGATAATATGCTGAATACGTTCATTGAAGTGCTGCATTCTCAGTTTCTTTTCCCTAGCAACCAATTGTATTACAATACCTCTCATATGAGCTTTATGAGCATTGCATAAGGTGAAAATGTCCAAATCTGTAGTAGAATTAGTCAAAAAGTATTCCTGTAAATGGACAAAGATCGGCACATGGAAAAAGCAGAGAGAAAGCATAGCTGGCTGGAGTGCACTAGGAAAACACAGGAAGATCATTGTAAACTGACCAGAGTGCACAGTGGACACACAGTTGCAGGGTTGCTGAAAGCTGACAGGAGAGTACAGGGAATAAACAGGTGCCAATGGGGTCACAGGAGAGAAGGGATCACTGGAGTACAGTAGAATCTCAGCAACTGGAGTTTACTGGAACAAGAAACACTCATTGGAGCATTGGGACTGATTAGAACTAGAAAATACTTCTGAAACAAATATATTCTATGAACTCTAAATACAAGAACTAGGACCTAGGGCAAGGAATGCACCATTACCCAGACAAAGAGTGCTAGTCTGGACACTGCTTAAATAGAAAAGTATTTTGGGAGGCTGGGCAGGAAATGGTCATGAAGCAAACTATGTTAAAAGGCAGGTGAGATTCAGAGACAGCTAAAGCAGCCTAATATAGTACAGCAATAAGGCAGGAACAGAGCATGTGTCTATAGGATCACAAGCAACAGAACAGCCCTACATGCCTTTGGAACCAGGGGTAAGAGGTCCATATATGCCTGTAGAACTACAAGGGACAGAGAAGCTGCAAACCTGCCTTCAAACTTGCATTGACTAAAGCCTTGCAGAGAGCTGTCGAGTAAGGGATACTCTGTAAATATCTTCTTAAATGTCTGTCTTTTGTAGTAATTTGTATTTTAAAAAAGGTGGTAAGCACACGGAGGAAACATGTGCAAAGCAGCCTAAAGCTCCACCTAAAGGCTTAAAAGAAGACAACATACATTTAATTGCAATATTTTAAGGTACCAGTCAAGACTGTGGTACAGTTGAACTGTCTGAATTGATGATGGCAATTGTTGCAAATGAATTATTTGATTTAAAAAACTTTTCTCCTGTTTGGTTTCTTACCTTTGCACATTTGCACAATGCTCTGATGTCAATGTCAGATGTCTGGCACTGTCATTCTATGGAATACATTACATTACATTTTGCATTAATTATCAGGAACAAATGTTATGTACTGGAATATCATATTGCAATATCAGCAAGCCTTGAATATAGCCTTACCTCATAACTCATAACTACATCTATTAATAAAAAAAAATCTAAATGCTATACACACATTCTTCACATTTATATTATAAATATTATTTGCAGCCCAAACCAGCCTGCCTTCTATAATAATTAACAACTGCACCTTTATGTCTTGTATTTTAATTTGCTGTTTCTTGCCATGGTGTGGTTGTGAGCTAACCCTTAAAGAGAAAGAAAGCACAAAGGCAGGAAAACAAGGCAATCTGATCCATGGTCATTTTCATGATTTACATGTAGTACTACTAAAGGTAATAATATTTCCAAAGGTCTGTTCTCCCTGGGGTTTAAAAATGTTCCATTAATCAGATGGGAGAGTTATTGCACAACCCACATCAATCATTCATTTTGGTGCAGTGGTTTGAATGAATATGGAAAAGAAATAATACACTCTCCTGAAAATAAAGCTTTTCTTGGGATTACATGTTTTTATAGTTAATAAAGATTTTATTGCATCATCTTTTATTATGATCTTTACCTGGAGATTTTGTTATGCTTTTATGCTTCTAAAAAAAATTTGAGCTCATGTTGTTTGATTATGCTTTTGTGATATCCACAGGGGCAAAGCACACAAGAGCAATGCCCCACACTTTTTCTAATACCAAGGTGTACCAATGTGTGCTTTATTTCCAAAGAAATCAGAGCTGTGTCTTCAATCTTTTTTGAGAGTTCAGGTGACAACACTGCCTAAGAGTCTGAAGAAATGCCATAGAGTTTGCCATGTAACTTTCTTTCTAGCCACTGTAGTCCCAAATTATCATAAAGCCTACAGCCATAATAGTAAAAATATGTTTTAAATATTCCATCCATTATCTTATTATCCTGAAAATGTAGCCCCCTATGTATGTTTTAATTGAAAAAAACAACCTGAAAAAAGTACATATAATGTTTGTAGAAAAGGAAATGGAATATGAATATCACAGCAAACATTAAAGTATAATTGCATCACAGGGAAAATCTTCAGTATCCTAACCCTGTCCGTACAAACAGATCATTGGTGAACATATCGTGGAAGACCATCTGAGAATGACCGGGCTAATTACTTGACTCAACAGCAAAAATAGATATTAAAATAACTTAAGGAATGAGTCAAATAAACAGCATACACCCAAGGAATAGTGAAACCATAAAGAGCAGGATGGACAAAATTAAGAAAACAGAATAGAAACATTGGAAGAAGACCAGAAAGAATATAGAAAGAGATAGATATCAAAAGAGATAGAAAATAGGGATAGATAGACGATAGAGAGAAGAAATAGAATAGGTTCCCAGGAGGGGGAGGCAAAATAACTCAGCATTCTTAACTGAAACTGAATTCAGGTGAAGTGCATTGGTCAGAAAATGTGGGTAATTCATAATCTACACCTCAGAGAATCAGAGGTTGGCATTTTTTTTTCCACACAGCTCAAGTAGCATTATAGCATAATAAGCTTCATACTTATCAGAAGCGATGGCCATAATTTCCTCCATCCACACAATATCATTCATAACATTGATCCAGTGAGAAACATTAGGAGATAGCCTCATTTTCCAGAAGGTGGGAATAACTTCAATGGCTGCAGAAAAAAATTAAATGGAAAATAGAGTTGTGACGGACTGAACCGTCACTGGTGCTGTTGAAGGAGCCTGGGGGCTAGCCTCCTTCCTACTGACTATGGAACCAGAACTATGGAGACCCCCCTCGGACCTCTTGGGGTTACAATGAACCATTCTACCAGGTTTATGTGTGGAGGGATGTACTGTACATTTTCCCTGGCATTACATTTGGATGACCCTGTATGTATTATAGGTACAGGCTGTGAATCCAGCAGCACTGAAGGGGGATCATTCTGGACATTGAACTGTTGCAGTTTATTGGTCCCTTTGTTGTATTGTGTTGATGATGGGATTAGGATAGCTGATTCTAGGAGTAGCTGATTCCGGGTGTAGATTAGTAGATCACCCTATGATACACTCAGGAGATAATTCCATCACATGTGTCTCCTCTCTCCCTATTCATTCATTAAGGCATCGGGGAGGGGAGGGGGTGTCTGTTTGCATGCTGTTCATGTTTGATTGCGTTATGTGTTTAGACTTCTTGAACTGTATATATACTGAGCTGGTCTTCAATAAAGCAGATCCCTGTTGGAACTTACATACAGCCTGCCTGGTGTTTGTTCTGAGCTATCACAACTGGATTCGAACGGCACATAGCTGTAGTTCGAATCCCGGATTATCGGACGATTGAAGAACCAGACGTTGCGGTCTGACATCTGATCCAATAGCAGCAGTGGAGTGCCGGGAGAGTGGAACCGAGCGAGCAGGGGCTCGTTACAAGACTGTTTCAGTCCCTTTTTAAAGCCAGGATAAATGGCAAAAAGAGCAGTTTTAGGAGTAGGTGCAAGAGCCTTGCCATAAAGTTCAGAGTAGATATTAAACATTTTGATCCAAAATGGCTTTATCAAGGGCCAGTTCCACCATGTATTCAAGTACGTACCTCTATCCCTTTCACATCTCCAACTGGTGTATGTGGGAAGATGTGTTGTATGGATACAGGGTCTCTATACCAGAAAATATGACTCCTCCACTCCGAACAACCTATAAACCAATCATGTTTATCTCTTGAATCATGTCACTTCAATATTTATATATTTATTTCATCATGTATCTGTGATTTGGTTATTCAATAAGTGGAGTGAGTCTTTTAGGAGATATCTGACCAGTTGGTTTTATTTAATTAATTTTATTTGAATTTGAACATATTTTAATCATTATTTAGTAAACAATACTTTTTTTTACCTTTCATTGCCTTGGAATTGTCATTTAGTACCTTAAAAGCCCCATCTTTCTCTCTTTGTGACTAATTTCAGTGTGGGAATGTGAAGGGGCAGTCCCACATCATCATATACAATGCAGGACCTGCAATAAAGGGATTGTAGTTGCTACGTGTGTGTGCTTGCATATGTATATATACATCCGCATACCCATAAGTGCCAGCAAGGCAAGCATACCATAGTAATCGCTCCTTGCTCTTGTTCATTTTTTTTAGTAAATCGAGCACCATATTTTTGTATTAGGTTGAAGAAATCTCTTTACATTAAGGTTTTACACAGGGTCAGATTAACAGCACTTAGAAACTAACATAAAACAGGTTCTAGCAACAGTGTTTCAAACAAAGGGCAAGTTACATAATGCTGGCTAAAACTTTTAGAATGTACAGGACATATAGCTGCCTTCATAGAATATGAATTGACTCAATTTAAACATTTACAGGGTTATTCACAAAAGGGTGAAGAGGAGGCAGGAGAAGTGAACAAACTAGGACAACATAGCTGAACTGGAAAGTGAGCTGAATTGTAAACTTTTTCCAAATCAGCTATTTTGTCCTAGATTGTTCACTTCTTCAGCCTTCTTCAAACTCTTCACCCTTCAGTGAAGAACCCCCTTATTTTTGACCATAATATTTAAAAAATGAAAATCTAAATAATATATTTTATTTTTAAGATTGCTAATGTAAGTTTAACATCAGTGGGTAATATATTTAAAGTGAGTTACCATTGAAGGCCATATGACTTAAACCCACTTTGGGCTGTGGACACATTTCTCTGTGGTCATATTAATTTTGGCCTAATCTTGCTGAGGGGAAAACCTGATCAACTCGGCTCTCCTCAACTGCAATAACATTCTCAAGTTTAATACAAATGTAAGTACCATTGCCTCAACCACTTACAAGTTAACACTAGTAGACTGTAATATTACTTAACTTCATACAGAGTAAGATATAATTTCTTACTTTATTTAACCCCTTCATGACTGAGGCCTTTTTTCCATTTTTTGCACTGTTGTTATATTCCACATTTTAGGCCTGAACATTACTTAAAACCCCCACACATTATATATTTTCTGAATGCCAAGACCTTGTAGAATAAAATGGTGGTAGTTGCAAATTTTTATGTTGCGCAATATTAGCGCAACTCCTTATTAAACCCCAAAATGTAGTGATAAATTTAATTAAATGCCCCAAAACACAACAAAATACCAATTTGTTAAATGAAATATAAAAGATGAGGTTAGACCGAGTAAAACGATACCCAACATGCCCAGTTTACAAATTGCATGCGTCCGTGAAACGGCAAAAAACTACAGTATCCCAAAAAGTCCACAGAAGACGCTTTAAAAGCCCCCACAGGTCATCAATTTAGAGATACCCCAAAATACTGGCCCTAGAATTGTTGCTCTCACTCCGGCGTGCGCGGCGATACTCAACATGTGTAGCGCGTTTGTCGTTTTCATACGTAGGCGCACCCGACGTGTGTTTACGTGGCGACGCGCATGCTCGCGGGGGCAGGGGACTTTTACATTTTTTTATTATTATTATTAGATTTATTTCATTTGATTTTAATTTTAAAAACTGTTTTTTGTTTTTTTTTACTTTACTTTGACTGGTATCACATGGGGGGGCTTACAAGCACCCCCCATGTGATAGCAGATGGAGGTGACAGGTACTCTTTAAGGTGATGCTGGGGGTCCAAAAGACCCCCAGTGTCACCTTTACACTGGAAATAAGCTATTGAAGTGCAGATCGCTCTTCAATAGCTTATAGCTGGGCTGTGGGGGCCCAGAACTGACAGCCCAGGGACCGGAAGCCCGGGAAGCACGGCGGCGGTGTCCGGCTGTTGACTCCTCCATGTATTTACCAATACCGATACAAGACTGTATTTTTTATATCGTTTATTGTATGTATGGTATTTAATTGTAACATGAACAAAATTCAATAAAAAGCATCTTTAAAAAAATATTGGCCAAATATTTAAACTTTATGCTGCTTGATATGCTTTGTGTTGATAGATATACATAACTGTAAAAATATCCCTTCTATGTGTCTTTTAGTATCCACCCCAAATCATACTTTTTATGTTCTGCATGTCTGTTTCTTTTATGTTTCTTGTAATTTGTTGACTCTTTCCAACCTTAAAAAAATAAAAAATAATTCTACACACATTTTTCACTGTAAATAAATACTGACAGATCGCACTGTCCTTGAACTGATTCTTAGAATATCCCTCTGGCTTTTATGATAAAGAAGCAACACAACTTTTCCACAAACATTAGTAAAACATTTACCAAAGAATAATTATTTTGGTTCAGTGCAATTGCTGTAGTTCCGACTGCCTTGTTATAAAACGCTGACAGTTGGTAAGCACAATTAGTTTCTTATGTGACCTTGCTGATTTATAATAGGTAGGTAGTAGATTGGATTCCTATTATCCCTTGACATGGGCTTTCAATTTCATTACCTATAATTGTAAATGTTAGCACTGATGGATAGTCATGGCATGCATCTAACAGAGCAGGGGTAAATGACAAAAAAGTTGTTTTGGAAGTATTTGTGTGAGGTCCGCTTTTATTTTTTTAGTAATTTTCATGCCAGAGTTTGCTTTAATTCCTATAAATTATATTGTCTGACTTTAACAATGTTTACGATACAGACAGTCATTATCTGAACAGAATTTCAAATGACCTTCAAGTGGAATTCAGCGTGCCTTCTGCTGTCACTCTTTGATTAGGCTTAAGATTTACAACAATTGGACATGTTGTACCACAGAAAATAAAACATAATACTATTTTGAGTCTTGTCACATGCCATGTTCTAGACTGGCTTTTTAAAAAGGTACAATTTTACTTTTTTCTTCAATTGTCATATTGTACTATAAGCTTTTTTGCTATTTCAGTTTGTGTCCTAATTCACATACACTGCAGGTAGTATCTGTGAATTAATATACTTTGACTACTACAATACAGTGCTTCTTTAACCTTTGTACTGTCACAGGAAGACATTTTTGCTATAATGATTACAATTTATCATTATAATAATTTCATGTATAATCCAATATAAAGACTTTCTCTTTTAGAAAAAGTCCAAGCTGTGTGTGTTTGTCCTCCGTGCAGTCTCTGCTAAAAACAGGCAGAGCTGGCTAAGAACTTTATTCCCCACTGTTCTTAGACAAATACCTATATTTGGCATGTAGGATGAGGTTTGGATTCACCACACAATCTGTTTTGCAGTGAATCTGGAGGGGTTCAAGCTTCACGGTTCCTGCACATTCTTTTTTAGAAATTCTCTAGTCCAAGTTTTAATGGACCCAGCCCCATCACTTTAAAAGTGGATATCTATATTGTATCTATTTATATTAGGGATGCGCCGAAATGCAATTTTGAAAACGAAAACAAAACCAAAATGAACAAAATTGTCAGGACACAGAGGGGTCTATTCACAAAGCTGCTGAAGGATCTGGCCGTAGCTTCGGCCGATCCTTCGGCTAGATACAATCATAAATGAACAGGAAGTGTTGTAGATCATTTCCCATTGATTCGTAACTGGGACACAGTAAGCACACTGTGGGGTCTATTCACTAAGCTGCCGAGGGCAGACGAGTGAACAACCGACCCCAAGTGAAGTGAGCCGAAGTAGCCACTGTTGGGCTATTCACTTCAGGCTTGTACGGCTGATTTCAGCCGTATATCGGCTGAAATCAGCCGTACATCGGCTTGCTTCGCATGGCTTCGGGTCGGCCGAATATGCTCAGCATGCTCGGCTGACCCGAAGTGCAGAAGGAGTTAGACTCAGCCGATCCAACATCTGGATTGGCTGAGCTGAACCTCCGGCAGGCTACTTGCTGCTGTTCGGCCTATTTTTATAGATGCCGAACAGCAGTGAGTGAATAGCCGAATGCAGCTGAGCGGCATTCGGCTGTTCTCCTCGGTCCCTCTGTGGGACAGAGCAGAACAGAAAAATTGTTTAAAAAGTACAAAAATAAATAGAAAATGATTGTGCGGAGCTAGCAATGACAGCTAGCTCCGCCCAACAGTTTTCTATTGTCCGGCAGTTCTGCTGCCGTAAAAAAAAGAAAACGTAAAAAAAAACCTCTCCCGGGCACTCTGGGAGTCTCCCGCTCCCAGCCGCCCAGGAGAGAAACACTGCTTTTTCTTTATTCTGACACCGAGCCGTGTCAGAATAGAAAAAAAAAAGGTTTTTGCCTATAGGAATGCATTGCTAGATTCCTATTGGCTATTTCAATTTGCAATAGCCAATAGTAAACTAGCATTGTCCCCGCCCTCTGCTGATGAACCGGATGGAGAACTGCAGCAGAGGGCGGGTACAATGCTAGTTTACTATTGGCTATTGCAGATTGAAATAGCCAATAGGAATCTAGCAATGCATTCCAATGGGCAATTTTTTTTTTCTATTCTGACACGGCTCAGTGTCAGAATAAAAATAAAAAGATAACGCAGTGTTTCTCTCCTTGGCGGCTGGGAGCCGGAGACTCCCGGGGCAACAGGGAAAGTTAGCTGTCTGGAGATCAGTGTCCCTGGTTAGCAGGTAACCAGGGACGCTGTTCTCTCTGCAAGTGGCCGGAGCCAGCCGTAAGATCACGGCTGGCTCCGCCCAGCTGTCAGAAGCAGGCTGTCGGC
>NW_017307777.1:101916-108248 GCF_000935625.1 Nanorana parkeri
TACATATTTATGATGATAAACTAGACCACACAGGGATTCATACACACGCATACACACACACAATGACATACAGATACAAAAAGGTAGAACATGATGGACCAGTGTCTTTATTCAACCTCAAATACTATGTAACTATGTAACTATGTCCAGTTATTTACAAACACTCACTGTTCAGCTGATCGGTGAGTGTTTGTACACCACTCTCCATCCTGAATGGACTGTCACAGGAGGCGGGGTGGGCAGTGGGGGAGGAGAGTCAAAGTCCTCCTCTTCTTCCTGCCAGGTGCAGGGCAGCAAGTTCTGCTAATGAACCCTCTTTCTCTTCCTCCTTCTCTTCTGATAATTCCATTATAGACTCATACACTGGCTATGAGGTGCTGGCAGATTTACAATATTTGACCATATGATCACTGACTTGCCTCAGGAGGATGATCTTGGTCATTTGCAAGCATTTCTCGTTTCAGTTATTGAAGATGAGAAAGATAGTGCCATGTCCATAGAGGAAACATGGGGTTCAGCCACCAAGCAGTGGGGGGAAATTAGGCAGAGAGTAACAACAGATGATGTTCCAGAAGCTGGAGCTTACTGCAAAGTTGGTTCCAGCGATTAGGAAGGGGTGGATGATGAAGTTGCAAACCACATGTTTTGCCACTATTTAGAGAGGAGGAAAGTTCTGAGGGAGAGGCAAAACAGAAGCAAGGGGGGATTCTGCCCAGGAACAGCTTACAGAGGACTGGAGGAGTAGCTATTCCAAAACATCTGGCTGCACTGTCCACAGGTACAGACTACTGCTTTTCCTGGGGTGGGTCCATGGACCTTTCCATTTTGGGCCTTTTTTTAATGTGTCTGTCTGCAGTGCATCATTCATGGGAAAAGTACTAGCCATCTGGATACTACAGTCACAAGGAAACACTTGACTCTGCATCACAGAGCTCATGGCAGCCGCACTTGAATCAGACAAATCAGCAGTAATTTATTCCTCTTTTTCTGCATTCCCCCCGCTACAACATTCTTCTGCTGCATCTGCTGCAACATCTGTGGCTTCCAGTAATAGGGAAGGAAGTCTCACAAAGGGTTTCAGAGACCTAGGATATGCCACATGAAGTAGGTAAAATGGTCATGGGGCCAAGATGAGGAGGATCAAACAAAGGCCTGAACCTCTGCAAAGTTCTCTTATACCCACCCCACCATCTCCAGCAGCATCCTTTCCCGGACAGATGTCAATTTCACAGCTGTTGAAGCCGAAGAAAAAAATGCCCAAATCACCTCCATGCCTAGCATCTAATACTTTAAGTTACATTAAAGTGCCCCCCCCCCCAATGCTGCTGTAAGCACTTACCTTATTTGATGCCCTTTGATGCGATTATCTTAATTCCACTCATTTCTGACAGCCCCTCTAGTGATGGTGCCAGTCTGTGATCTACCACAGACTCCTCGGGTCCCATGGTGTTTGTCCAATATGCGCTCCCGGCTGCCTGGCTGTGTCCCTTGAGTTTAATTTTCTCTCCTCTCCCCTCTGCTCTACTGTGCATGCACCCACACACTTCTTCTTCACAGCCGTTTGGAAACCGGGAGTGCTTTAGCCATGAGCGAGCGGCAGCGGAACAGGTAAGTAATTAGGTATTTGCCTAATTTTTTAATTTTTTTACTCATGTGGTCATATATCTACTGCTTGCTAGCAGTAGATCTATGCCAAAAAACGAATGACCTTTAATTATACCTTAAACTTGGCAAAACTTCTGGCTTTTACAGCTGCTCTTATTTTAGCTCAGTTGTGTTAAACACAATTTCATTGTGTGCTGCATCAGCATTAAGGTTGCTCTCAAAAGGCTGGTTGTATCTGTAAGACTATATAAATGTATCTACTCTTTATCATATTAAATAATTACCTTTGCATTTGATTATTACTGATTTTAGTAATAACATAATAACTAGCTTTTAAAAAGGATAAGTCTGGGAAAAATAATGGCAATTATTGTAATAGTGCAAACTCTCAGGTGGGCTATGCAAGGTGTTTGGTGGGCTGTGCAGACTTTCAGGTGGTTGTGCAGGTCCCATGGTGGGCTGTGTGGACTCTCAGGTGGCTATGTAGGTTCTATGGTGGGCTGTGTGGGCTCTCAGGTGGCTTTGCAGGTTCTATGGTGGGCTGCATGACTCTCAGGTGGGCTATGCAAGGTGTTTGGTGGGCTGTGCAGGTTCTATGGTTGGCTGTGTGGACTAACAGGTGGCTGTGCAGGATCTATGCTGGGCTGTGCAGTCTCACCAGGGGTCCAAGCCGGTCACAGCAGGTGAGGACAACATGGATCCACAGGAAGGAGGAGATTTGTTGCTGGCGCTGTACACAGATGCTGTGATTCACAGGAAATCTGCTGGGACCTTGCTGGGGACCTTCGGTTTAAAAATGTAAGGTGCCAGTATCGGTATCGATATCAGTATAGGTATTGGTGCATCCCTACTCAGTATATCCAAAGTTTTTTGTCCTCCTGCCACCAATGCCAGCTCCTGCCACCTCTTCTGGCCTGTTCCAGTGCACTTGAACTGTAAATTTGCCATATAATGTTTTTGCAGCTCAACTACATCTGAAACAGGACAATCCTGCAATGTGTCTCAAATTGTGTGGCCTATTCTGATACTCTGGAACTGTAAAGGGGCCACACAATGTTTCTGCCTCTTGACCTCATTTGGCAAACCTTTAATGTTCTCTGCAAAGTAAATCATGCATTGTGCCTTGAAGTTTGCAGCCTAATCCAGTGCTCCAGCACTGTAAAGGTGCCACACAATGTTTCCATAGCTTGGCCCCAAATTTTTCAAGTTTGTCACAGGATAAATCCTACATTGTACATAAAATCCTGCAGCCTATTCCAGTGTGCCACACTCAAAATATTTGTGACTATTGCCTCCCAGATCATACACTCTAGTTTAAATAAGATAAAACCTTGAATAAGTTAAAATAAAATAAAACAAGCTACCCCTCTCCGTCCTAAATTGCAGCCTCACCAAGCTGATTACATACTGTTCAGTCACTCTACAATATTTGTGGCTATTATCTCCCTGATAATACACTCTAATTTCTAAGAAAGATCAAATCTGGCTATTTTCTCTCTCCTAAATTGTAGCTTAACCAAGCTGCTTACATACTGTTTAGCAACTGTACACTATTTGTGGCTTTTACACTCTAATTTTTATTTCAAGTTAAAACCTGCCTTCAAAAGAATTTTAAGAGAGACCCCACCCTTTTTTTACATGTCTAATATATTATATGGAAATGCAAAATATGAATTAGTCCTTACAAATACATCTATAAATTGTATAGAATATGTAAAGTACATACAAATATATTTAAAAACAAGTCCTTACAAACACTATACATAATTGTATAGAATATGTAAAGAACATACAAATATATTTAAAAACAAGATTCACTGACAATTAAGTGTACCATGAACTTCTAGTTGTACAGATCAGTCAGAGAGGCCCAAATATTTAAAAATATTTAAAAATACACAAGAAATATTCTAGTGGAATTATTATTTAATTAGGAGAAAATATGCACTGCCAGTAGCTGTCCACACATTAGAAAAGCAAAATCTTTCTCTGCAATTTTAGAATGTATATCTGCTTAGATGAGTGTTTGTAAAAAGATAATACCTTAATAGCTGTGTGTGAGCAACCACTGACACACGTGTTGCTATATGCAGTTTTTTTTCTAACGCACAGCTTCATTGGCTGTTAGACATTGGCAGATTGATTTACTATAAACATCTCTAATATTAGTAAGCAACAATTTAGGCATACTGCACAATGTAAATGGGTCATAATATAACTGCTTGATATGATTTAATCAGAGCAATCAGCATTGTGCATTTTTTGTTGTCTGATTATTTATATCTAGTTATTCTCCAGAAAATCATGATTCATCAAATAAATTATAGCATGCAGATTGGAAAACTGTGTTACTTGCTACTTGATTTATGATTCAATTGTAACAATTGTATTGTTACTAATTGCTGAACTTCTAGTATTTTTATTAGTGAATCAAATTTGCTTTGTAGTCTGAACTAGTCTTAGGCAGAATACAGTACACTAACAGGTTGTATAATATACTTGTTCATGTCCATTATATTCTAGCAAACCTATTTAGATAAAAAATAATGAGAGACCGCTCATTTTGCTCTTGTATTTAAATAAGCATTGAATGACAATTGCAATAAAAAAAATATTTTCCAAGACCTCTAATGGCAGTCAACACAGGTGACTTGTTGCATGATCTAAAGATCCTAATCTCAAAATAGGAAACTCATTTTTTATGGAACCTGCTGCAGAAGCAAATTTAATTTGATTTGTTTTGCAATAATTCCACTCTTATGCACAATGCTGCAATTTAATGAGGTTGGCTATGAAAATTGTCCATGATCTACTACTATCATGTACCATGAGACCCGCAATTATCCATGCATGATCACCCAGTGCTACTATGTGTGATTAATGATGAGCTTCTGCTACACTGTAATATACTGTTATGATTATGTGTGTCTGTATGGTCAGTGATTTCCTAGGTAGCAACAAGCAACAAAAAATAACATCCAAATACAGTTTTTAAATAATTTTAACTATTTTAACTATACTGAATTGGATAAATGGTACCAATGGTTCAAATATTTGCATTATAGAGACTTTTAAAGATACTAGGGGTCTATTCACTAAGCTGCCGAAGAATCTAGCCGTAGCTTCGTGCAATCCTTTGGCGAGCTTTGGCCCCAGGACCCCTTCGGTTCTACTGAACTGAGCCGTGTCAGAATAGAAAAAAAACAAAAAACTGTTTTGCCCATTGGAATGCATTGCTAGATTCCTATTGGCTATTTCAATTTGCAATAGCCAATAATAAACTAACATTGTACCCGCCCTCTGCTGCAGTTCTCCATCAGGTCCATAAGCAGAGGGCGGGTACAATGCTAGTTTACTATTGGCTATTGCAAATTGAAATAGCCAATAGGAATCCAGCAATGCATTCCAATGGGCAAAAACGTTTTATTTTTTCTAATGGATCGGCTGAGTGTTGGATCGGCTGAGTCGAATTCCTTCTGCACTTTGGGTCGGCCGAACATGCTGAGCATGAAATCAGCCGTACAAGCCTGAAGTGAATAGCCGAACAGTGTTCGGCTCATTTCACTTGGGGTCGGTTGTTCACTCGGCTGCCCTCGACAGCTTAGTGAATATACCCGATAGTATCAATGCATTTCTGCAGACCCCTGTGTTCCATCTAGTGCACATGCATTCCAGGCAAAAAAAATCAATGCATATTCTCTTGAGCAGAGAATCATACTTTGCACCAGGCGCTTTGGGTAATTTTTTCTTAAACATTTGGTTTTAGTGAAAGCATATTTAAGTTTTTATGAAAGTCAGTTGTTACTAAATCAGTCATTGAAAAAGAAAAAAAAGTGTGAAAATGTATCTAGTAACATAAACCTTGCAAATAATAAACCAAACCAACCTGGCCCTATAGAGATGTACTGTAGAATTTGGTAATTCTAAATGTATAGAACCCTGCCAGAAAGGTGGCCCTCCAAAGCTAAGCCAAGTGCCAAAATGAGTCTAAGCATTTAACACAGTAATTATCATTTAATTTGTTTTACTAAGCACAAACAAATAACAGACAAATCATATTTATTGTTATACTTACTCATATATACTATGTAGTCATTATAATGACATGTATACTTAACATTGCCTTTCTTTTTGTTGGTTATTTTAAAGAATATTGCAAATGCTTGGTTATACAGTATTGGCAGTATCTAAGCTAATAATGGTATTTATTCTGCAGAAGTGTTGGTATTCTATGAATTAATGAAGCACGGCAGCCTTTTCTGGTCCACTCCAACACACTATTATCAGTCATTCCCTAGCAAAGCTATTCTAAGCATACACAATGACATAAAAGGTATTGATTAGATGCTCTTGTTTTATTGTCTTGCTGGATGGATGTCAATACTAATATACTCTGTAATGGGCATGTGCTGCAAGATTACTAGGTCAGTTTTGTCACCCAGTGACTTTAAAAGTTTTTTGCTATATTATGCTGCAACATTTGGTCACATGATTTGCAGTGCAACCACTGAAAGGCGGTGCTGTATTTTGTGCATTTTTTGTATGCCATTGATCTATCTCTTTAGAAGTGCTCAGTAAAATAAATATCAAACCAGATCCTGTGCCTTTTCTGGTCCCAATTAACTTTAATAATCTCACTTCTGAGATTTGGCCCATTGAAGTGCAACAAATGCAAGACTGTATTTTAAGATATCTCCTCACCGTTTGGCCATCCTGATCTTGTGGCT
>NW_017307777.1:108443-122067 GCF_000935625.1 Nanorana parkeri
CCCCCCCCCCCCCCCCCCCCGCCAGCCATTTCTCCTCAGATCCCCACTGCCTCAGCCCATACAGCCAGGGGAGAGCAGCGTGGATTCGAGCAGAAACAGATCCCAGCCTGGAGCGGCTCCAGATGGGGAGGAGAGACTGCAGATGCCAGCTGACGGTATCGGCAGAGGGACGCCCAGAGTTTTGGTTAATAGCTGTCATCAGCGTCTTGTTAGCCACTTATCACAGCTATTACTTTAAATGGGACCATCAGCGGAACTGTTCTGATATAAGTTCATGGTCGCTAAAGCCTGGGTGTCCTGTTGGGGGGAATTTCTTTTCTTTTATTGAGAGTTTTTGAATACAGGAAGTGCCCAGTAGGACAATACAGAGAATGATACCAGGGTATGTGGAGATTTCTTTTCACTTCCTGTCCCAGAGATGCAACATGAAGTGAGAGGAAATAACTACAAAGTGAGATTAATGCCCCATTTAGACACTTGTCACCAGAAAAGCTGTACCCAGTTGAAGATTTCCATTCTATTACTGTTCAAGTGAAAAACTAGAAATTTGGAATTTTATTTCTTCACTTTAAAGTGCAACTCGGTATGGAATGTGCTTTCTTCTACTTTCCTAAAAGATTTTTCTTATACTGGTTTGTGGGAACACATTAGAATAATCATTGTCAGAGGGAATGTTAAAATGTTTTATAAACTTTACTCACTAAGTTAATATTTTACTCTGCTCAGTTAAATTGCATTTTGAAAGCTATGTACTTATCATCTTCACACTTCTTTTATCATTACTTTACATAATGAATCCAGACATGGACGAAGTTGTCAGAAATATTTTATGGTAAGACTAGACAACAAAGATTTTGCTTCCTGAACACTTCTGGGTGTATCTAATAGATTTTGGGCTGCTAGTCATGAAAATGCAGGGTCATTTAACCTATGTCCCATTTTAAGTTTACTTATTTTTGATTGTCTTATATGATGCTTTATGTAGCTCATACATATTCAGGCTTGATCAGGGCTGGTTGAATAATGCTTGTAGAATTTGTACAAGTTGGGCTTGCCTGAGAATGCTTAGGCTTAATGTATGCTGCTGTAAGGGCTAAAGCAGCTTGCAAGTAGGGTTGGGCTCGATGTTTGAGCCGAAACGTGAGTCCGACTTGAACATCACTAGTTTGTGTAAAGGATACTAGTATTTATAAAAAGTAACTTTGTAGAATGTTTATCCATGGAGTTATCAAAATGCCTTTGGGGATCAGGAAGGATTTTTGCCCTATTGGAGCAAATTGGCTCATTTTATAATTATTTTTTGTCATCCCCTGGATCAGCTGCAGGATTAGGACTCAGAATATCTAAGGTTTTTTTTTTCCAGTTAAACGCAATGGATATGTTTTTTTTTTAACATGACTATTTAAATATGTGAATTGGCAAACTCTGTGAGACATTGCATAATAGAAGCAAAATTAAATAAGTAAAACTTTAAATATGTACAGAGCATTACATTATGATTCAGTCTTGAACATTTATTATTTTACTAATAGTTAGTGCAGATTTTCTTAAACTTAAAAAAATGGTGATTAGGAAGTCATACGTTGTATAATTTCCTAATTAGATACTAATACAGGGGTCAGACAGTCTTGCTGACAAAGAGTAATTTTCCATTTCTATTTTAGGTCATGTGAAAGGAAAGTCTTGAAACAGATGTAAGAACAAGCATACCATTGTCCAAGATGGTAATTTGTTAAAGTTCTATGAAAATTCCTGACACTGGAAGATGCTTAAATGCCATTCCAGAAATTAAAATTGTAAAATGCCAATGAGAATACCGCTGATATGTCAGCATCAACATCTGCTAGTGCTAATGATAGTGATTACATTATTCTGAATCTATTTTTATTTTTAAATATTTAAAAGTTGGAAATACAATGTGATCTCATAGAACAATAACATAGCTTTGCTCTTTGGTATTTTATGTAACAATAGCTAAGAATTAGAATAGGTATTTTAAATCAAATGGGAAACATGTAAACAAGTATTGCTTTTCTTTCACTACATTCAATAGCAAAATATCTGATTTGATGGCTAGTTAAGTTTGTTCATTTAAACATCTTGTATGTCTTTTTAAGATATTCATCTAATATTTTCAGACTTTCTTTAGGCTAAGAATAGAAGATAAAAAACACTTTGTACCGATGTCAGAAAACTAGCTGCAGGAAAATATGTGAATATAAATGAGGTGCACATATTCAGAACAGTTAGCCAAGCAATTATTTTGTGTTTAAACAAAGTGGTCAATCCTATAAGATGCTAGCAATGACTAGAGTTGCAATCTACAAACTTGGACAGAGAACAGGGTAGAAGACTATTTATGTGTGCGTTGCATTTTTTATTTAGAGCCAACACATTAGACAGCTCTCTACAAAGCACATCAAAAAATTTGGTCTAATTCCCAGGTAAGCTTATAACCCAGAAAACATCCATATTAACAATATTATCACACACACATTATGGGGGTTATTCACAAAGCTGCCGTAGGCAGCCGAGTGAATAACCGACCCGAAGTGAAGTGAGCCGAGCGCTGTGATATGAAAGCCGACTCTGCCATTTGATCAGCGGCCGCTGTTCTGTCATTAAGATGAGAGCTTAGCAAAGTTGGCTTTCATATCACCTCTCCTTAGCTCTCCTAAGCTCTCATCGTAATGACAGATGGGCGTCCCTGATTACCTGGTAACCAGGGACGCCCATCTGTCATTACACACTGAGTACCCGTCGGGGTTGCTGTGATATCACAGTAACCAGGGACGCCCATCTGTCATTACAAACTGAGAACCTGGCAGAGCCGCTGTGATATCACTGCAGCTCAGACGGGTTCTCAGTGTAATGACAGATGGGCATCCCTGGTTATCCAGTAACCAGGGATGGCCATCTGCCATTACACACTGAGAACCCGGCGGGGTCGCTGTGATATCACAGCGACCCCGCCGGGTTCTCAGTGTGTAATGGCAGATGGCCATCCCTGGTTACTGGATAACCAGGGATGCCCATCTGTCATTACAAACTGAGAACCTGGCGGAGCCGCTGTGATATCACTGTGGCTCCGACAGGTTCTTAGTGTAATGACAGAATGGCGTCCCTGGTTACCCGGTAACCAGGGATGCCATTCTGTCATTACACACAGAACCCAGCGGAGCCGCTGTGATATCACTGCGGCTCTGACGGGTTCTCAGTGTAATGACAGATGGTGACCAGGGGCGCTGATCTGTCTATGCAAGTAGCTGGAGCCAGCCATGAGATGACGGCTGGCTCCGCCCAGCTGTCAGTAGTAGGCTGTCGTTCGGCAAGCTTCGAATTTCACCTGGGCTCATTCAAAGCATATGCCTTCGGCTCGACTGAGCCCCTCGGCCAACTTCGGGAGCTGTACGGGCTATAGTGAATAGCCTGTACAGTAGCCTTTTGGTTCAACCGAAGCTACGGCTAGAACCTTCGGCAGCTTTGTGAATAACCCCCTATATGTTTTGTTAATCAGATGCCATTTGTCTATCATTTATAAGGACATAATATGTGCTTATCACATCCATATGTGTAACAATATTTACTAAAGCAACGTAAGTGATCCAAAGATGAGTTTTCAATGCTTACAGTTAACGATTAGTAGTTTTGAGCATATTGATTTTTGGCACCATTGCTTCCAGTGATGTTTCCAGTAAGTATACTTTGAAATAGAATTAGCTTGATATCAGGGGTTATTTTAGGTTTAAGTTAGGTTTTTGTTTGAGTCAGTGATTAGGGAGATTACTTACAGTTTTAGGTTAAAGGTTCAAGTTAGACCTTAGAGGTTTAGGTAAATGTTAAATTTCAACTGTATTTTTTTAATATGCCCATCTCAAAATATAAAAGAAGGTTTTGCTTCAATATTTCCCTTATGCCTGGGACTGCCCCCACAGACAATGCATGTTTGTCTTCCAAGTTAATTGGCATCTAGCATTATTCAACCCACTTTATGTGGGCCTGGGTTATCATAGGTACACCTCTCGGGGACACATCTTTACAAAGCCTGGGCTCACAGTCCCAGAGGATCACCCACTGCCACCACTGAGGTAGACGAGGAGGGACCCTTGACTTCAGTGCAAGATTGAAGGGTCTTTTGGGAAAAAAATGTTGGGGGCTTTGGGGGGATTTTCTTAAAAGAAAATAGAGTTCAGCTGTAGGTGTTTGAGGCAGTTGTAAAGTGTTAAGGACTTTAGAGGAGTCCTAGTGTCAAGGGCTCACTCTAGGGGTTACATTAAACATATTTAAAGTCAATTCGCTTTGGATAAACTAGGAAGTGGCTAAAACCCCTGTTGTTTTGCTTTCTATTTGGCCGGTTAGGGAGATTGTTTTTTACCCCATTTCCCTTTTATTTCTGTTTCAGTAACAGCTGTAAAAGTATGGATTCCCCATCACATCACCCAGCTGAGATACAGACAGTAACAAAAATCGTAATGAGCAATGTATCCGCACTGCAGCGCATCACAACACATAAGTTATGCATTGCACTTTACTGTGTAAAAAAGGGTCATGTGAGCCCATTCACACTTACGGTTCCATAGTGAGATACCATGTACGTTATTGTGCATGTCAACACAACGTGCTGTAACACTAGTAACATGCGTTGCAGTACTTTTCAAAATGAGTATCTGGAGCGCATGTTACATGTATTACGGTAATGTGCACAGAGCATTTGTGGTACCAATCATTTTGAATGTCACCCCAACTCAGTGAGGCAACACACGTGCTCACCATGATCCCAAGGTGTTACATAAAAAAGTGTGTTTTTAAGCATATAAGGGTACATTTGTAGCCCATAAAATTTATATGGGCTGCCTTAAAGAGGATCTCTACCCATATATTTAAAATAACAACAAAGGCCCTTTTAGAAATGTTTAGTAATGATAATCTACAAACAGATATTTATAGAAAATTGCCGGCGTTTTATTCTTTGCATACCTTATTTCTCTTTTCTTACCCAGTCTTCTGACGGTGCCTATTTTTACTAAGGACAGAATAATCCATTGATCCTTTAATTCCTTGAACTCTGGCACATGTGACTAGGACATGTGACCATGCACATCATCTCAGGGGAGGAAAATGCCTTACCCTGACATCTCGTGAGATTACAGATGAGATTTCTCAGCAATGCTCTGTTGATGTAATCTTCCCAGGATGCAACACTTGGGCACAGATTATATAAATTGTGCCAAAATGGACCAGGAAGTGGAGGAACTTTATTTGTAAGTAAATGAAAAAACATGTTTGTTTAACTAATGCATGTAATATGATTTTATGTCAGAAGGCAGAGCTGTGATATAATATATTGCAAAATTGTAAATGAGCCCTGTAAGTTTTTGGCTGTGTTGGGTTGTGTCAAAATGGGCTTCCATGATGCAATGCACCACAACAAAGTACAAACATTATGAATTCAACCTATAATTTGTGTGTGTGTACAGGGTTGAGGATGCTTGCCTTGTTTTATTTATGAAGCAACCATAAACTTATGGCCTGTGAAAATGAAACTAGCATAAGGGTCTTTGAACCAGCCTGATGCAAGTAATTCTTCTCTGACAAAGCTTGTGGCTGTAAATGAATTAAGGGGTGTATTTGTTAATATAGGCTTTCAAAGTGAACATCATTTTTGCTTTTCTTAAATCAACCCCCTATGTGTCCATGTTAATGTTGTGGCTGTTGTTCCACCCAATGGCTCCCCCCTGTAGATCATATTCCTAGGATTACTGGCACTAGGTCCTTATGTACCTTACATGCTTAATAAATTACTTTATTACAACTTCTATCACATAATAATATTACATGGCATATTGAATAACTGGTCCTTCAAACAATCAAAACAAAATGCCCACCCATGACAGATTATAATTTTGTAGAAACACTTGAATAAAATTTGCAAAGGCTTTAAATGGCTGTGAACACAAAAGTTAATCAAAGTGCTGCAGGCTGTTGGCTTGTACAGTACTCACAACTGCTTCAGTTATCTTATGTAAAACTCCATTTGTATTGTTATCTTGAAAACCTAAATTCACTAGTAGAATGATCTCAACTTTCACAAGTATATTTCTGTTGATGTCACTTCTGTTGCAGGGCTACTTTACTTGGACATGATTTATTACACGCATAAGCCCATAACTGTCAACCTAACAAGATAATAGCATATTGAAATGTCACTGACATGCAAAGATGATGTTATAGCATTTTCACTTTTACTGGATTGCTAGGGGCATTGAACTGGCACTTTGAATAAAGGCATCTTCACACACGAAAACTTCAGTAGTATGCTACATTAACTACATGTATATAACATTTTGGATGGCTTGAGCATGGTTGTTCACACTTTTTCTTTTTCCATGAATATTTGGGTCTTTGCATTAAAGCCCTTGAGCATATTTGCAGGAAAAACAGATTCTGAAACTATATCAATTATTTTATTTATAGCCCTAGCCTAGGACAGTAAAATGTGACATATAACATTGTTCATTGTGATAGTGGAGACTATCGTTGCTCAAAAAACCAACAGGTGTTAACAAAATCAATAAAACAACCTTTACCTAATTCAAATTGCACCCAGCTTCATAAACAGTCACTGGATGTGTGCTACAATACTGCTAAGGCCATGTTCTCTGGGTAATGGTTGTCACTCTCCTAGACATCCAATAATTAGGGTAAATGTCACAGAAATTAATAGATTAAAACAAGCTCCCAGTTGCAATAAAAGCTGTGAGTGTGTTTTGTTAAGAAGTAATCAGGGTGGCTATACAGCTTCCCCAATCTCTTTTACAAAGAAAAAAATCCCATCACCTTTCCAGGCACTGCTTTTACCATTGCCACCACTCTGCTACTGCGAGGGATGAAACCTTTGACTTTACTGTTACTAACTGTCTCATTGCCAGTTCTGCTACCCAGGATGGTGAGCGCAGAGCTCAGGAGATATGCTTCACTTGTTTCCAGAGCTCCTTGAATCTTTGAAGGAGCCAGGCAATTCTTAGTCTAAAGCACATTCTAGATAGAACTCAGTGCAAATAGGAATGTTTGGAGAGGCTCGGGAGCTTTCAACACATGATTCACGGTCCTGACCAGACGCACACAGGATAGTTAACTTTTACCCTTTCTATTATGTTATAAATAGGGATTTTAACTTTATTATTTACTGCTGAAGGAATTTCCCATTAGCAATAAATGTAGCAGGTAAGCCTATGTACCCCCCACCAGATGCCAGCCAATACTGGAGTGTTTTAATGTCATACTGACCAGTCCTTAGCACACATATCATCAATACACAACGTGAGAGAGAATTTTAAAAATCTTTTTTTCTCATTGTTCCCTTAGCACTTAGCAATATGGATATTGCAACATACTCTTTATACCCCTGTGTTGCAGCTTACTGCCAGTCTGCACATTCTTCTTTTGTAGTTCTTTCCACATGGTCTGCAATAGTCTCTAGTATTGGTTCCCCTCAGCACTCTGGCCACACTGTGTTATCTGGCAGCCCCCTCCCACTCGCATCACATTTTCGGCACTCTCTCCCCTATAGTCAACATTTCAATGCATTGCAGCCTCCCTTTTTACATATTTTATTTGTTTATTTTCTTTTCATCCCCTTAACCACAGTACCACGCTACATTCATGCGGCCATGCTGAATTCTCTAGAATGATCAACCCCCACCTCCTGTACTGCATGTTCTTCTCTCACTATCCATAGTAGCTACTCCTACAGATCTTCTTGCATTGTCCATACTACACCTTAATCATGTTTGTGCCTCTCTAAACTTCACTTCTTCCCAATCTCTTTTCACAATACCATTCCATATATTCAGTTTTACAGATATTCAAATCCCATGTGCCTCAACCCTGTGGCTGCTGTCTTGTCATTGGTTTCTTCACAATGCAAACTCATCTATGGTATGTTGTCTCTAAACACTATACCCATTGTCACCTGCTGCTATCGTGAAGAAAAACTCATAAAGATATTACATTTTCTTTCTTCCCTGAGCAAAGAGAGATGAATGTTCACACTTGCCCCTTACTCCAGACAGTGATCACCCATCTTTCTACCTCCTATCTCTTCACCCTCCAGTCCATGGCCAGGTCCTATTCTGCACACTTTTCCAGTAGAACATGATTGGGTGCCACTGTTCTCTTCCTCCCAATTTTAGTGCACCAATCAGTTCCCAATAGGGTACATTTGTAGCCCATAAAATTTATATGGGCTGCCTTAAAGAGGATATCTACCCATATATTTAAAATAACAACAAAGGCCCTTTTAGAAATGTTTAGTAATGATAATCTACAAACAGATATTTATAGAAAATTGCCGGCGTTTTATTCTTTGCATACCTTATTTCTCTTTTCTTACCCAGTCTTCTGACGGTGCCTATTTTTACTAAGGACAGAATAATCCATTGATCCTTTAATTCCTTGAACTCTGGCACATGTGACTAGGACATGTGACCATGCACATCATCTCAGGGGAGGAAAATGCCTTACCCTGACATCTCGTGAGATTACAGATGAGATTTCTCAGCAATGCTCTGTTGATGTAATCTTCCCAGGATGCAACACTTGGGCACAGATTATATAAATTGTGCCAAAATGGACCAGGAAGTGGAGGAACTTTATTTGTAAGTAAATGAAAAAACATGTTTGTTTAACTAATGCATGTAATATGATTTTATGTCAGAAGGCAGAGCTGTGATATAATATATTGCAAAATTGTAAATGAGCCCTGTAAGTTTTTGGCTGTGTTGGGTTGTGTCAAAATGGGCTTCCATGATGCAATGCACCACAACAAAGTACAAACATTATGAATTCAACCTATAATTTGTGTGTGTGTACAGGGTTGAGGATGCTTGCCTTGTTTTATTTATGAAGCAACCATAAACTTATGGCCTGTGAAAATGAAACTAGCATAAGGGTCTTTGAACCAGCCTGATGCAAGTAATTCTTCTCTGACAAAGCTTGTGGCTGTAAATGAATTAAGGGGTGTATTTGTTAATATAGGCTTTCAAAGTGAACATCATTTTTGCTTTTCTTAAATCAACCCCCTATGTGTCCATGTTAATGTTGTGGCTGTTGTTCCACCCAATGGCTCCCCCCTGTAGATCATATTCCTAGGATTACTGGCACTAGGTCCTTATGTACCTTACATGCTTAATAAATTACTTTATTACAACTTCTATCACATAATAATATTACATGGCATATTGAATAACTGGTCCTTCAAACAATCAAAACAAAATGCCCACCCATGACAGATTATAATTTTGTAGAAACACTTGAATAAAATTTGCAAAGGCTTTAAATGGCTGTGAACACAAAAGTTAATCAAAGTGCTGCAGGCTGTTGGCTTGTACAGTACTCACAACTGCTTCAGTTATCTTATGTAAAACTCCATTTGTATTGTTATCTTGAAAACCTAAATTCACTAGTAGAATGATCTCAACTTTCACAAGTATATTTCTGTTGATGTCACTTCTGTTGCAGGGCTACTTTACTTGGACATGATTTATTACACGCATAAGCCCATAACTGTCAACCTAACAAGATAATAGCATATTGAAATGTCACTGACATGCAAAGATGATGTTATAGCATTTTCACTTTTACTGGATTGCTAGGGGCATTGAACTGGCACTTTGAATAAAGGCATCTTCACACACGAAAACTTCAGTAGTATGCTACATTAACTACATGTATATAACATTTTGGATGGCTTGAGCATGGTTGTTCACACTTTTTCTTTTTCCATGAATATTTGGGTCTTTGCATTAAAGCCCTTGAGCATATTTGCAGGAAAAACAGATTCTGAAACTATATCAATTATTTTATTTATAGCCCTAGCCTAGGACAGTAAAATGTGACATATAACATTGTTCATTGTGATAGTGGAGACTATCGTTGCTCAAAAAACCAACAGGTGTTAACAAAATCAATAAAACAACCTTTACCTAATTCAAATTGCACCCAGCTTCATAAACAGTCACTGGATGTGTGCTACAATACTGCTAAGGCCATGTTCTCTGGGTAATGGTTGTCACTCTCCTAGACATCCAATAATTAGGGTAAATGTCACAGAAATTAATAGATTAAAACAAGCTCCCAGTTGCAATAAAAGCTGTGAGTGTGTTTTGTTAAGAAGTAATCAGGGTGGCTATACAGCTTCCCCAATCTCTTTTACAAAGAAAAAAATCCCATCACCTTTCCAGGCACTGCTTTTACCATTGCCACCACTCTGCTACTGCGAGGGATGAAACCTTTGACTTTACTGTTACTAACTGTCTCATTGCCAGTTCTGCTACCCAGGATGGTGAGCGCAGAGCTCAGGAGATATGCTTCACTTGTTTCCAGAGCTCCTTGAATCTTTGAAGGAGCCAGGCAATTCTTAGTCTAAAGCACATTCTAGATAGAACTCAGTGCAAATAGGAATGTTTGGAGAGGCTCGGGAGCTTTCAACACATGATTCACGGTCCTGACCAGACGCACACAGGATAGTTAACTTTTACCCTTTCTATTATGTTATAAATAGGGATTTTAACTTTATTATTTACTGCTGAAGGAATTTCCCATTAGCAATAAATGTAGCAGGTAAGCCTATGTACCCCCCACCAGATGCCAGCCAATACTGGAGTGTTTTAATGTCATACTGACCAGTCCTTAGCACACATATCATCAATACACAACGTGAGAGAGAATTTTAAAAATCTTTTTTTCTCATTGTTCCCTTAGCACTTAGCAATATGGATATTGCAACATACTCTTTATACCCCTGTGTTGCAGCTTACTGCCAGTCTGCACATTCTTCTTTTGTAGTTCTTTCCACATGGTCTGCAATAGTCTCTAGTATTGGTTCCCCTCAGCACTCTGGCCACACTGTGTTATCTGGCAGCCCCCTCCCACTCGCATCACATTTTCGGCACTCTCTCCCCTATAGTCAACATTTCAATGCATTGCAGCCTCCCTTTTTACATATTTTATTTGTTTATTTTCTTTTCATCCCCTTAACCACAGTACCACGCTACATTCATGCGGCCATGCTGAATTCTCTAGAATGATCAACCCCCACCTCCTGTACTGCATGTTCTTCTCTCACTATCCATAGTAGCTACTCCTACAGATCTTCTTGCATTGTCCATACTACACCTTAATCATGTTTGTGCCTCTCTAAACTTCACTTCTTCCCAATCTCTTTTCACAATACCATTCCATATATTCAGTTTTACAGATATTCAAATCCCATGTGCCTCAACCCTGTGGCTGCTGTCTTGTCATTGGTTTCTTCACAATGCAAACTCATCTATGGTATGTTGTCTCTAAACACTATACCCATTGTCACCTGCTGCTATCGTGAAGAAAAACTCATAAAGATATTACATTTTCTTTCTTCCCTGAGCAAAGAGAGATGAATGTTCACACTTGCCCCTTA
Source organism: Nanorana parkeri (assembly GCF_000935625.1). Lineage (NCBI taxonomy): Eukaryota > Metazoa > Chordata > Amphibia > Anura > Dicroglossidae > Nanorana > Nanorana parkeri. The sequence continues at coordinate 119,902 of NW_017307777.1, forward strand.
CTCCAGACAGTGATCACCCATCTTTCTACCTCCTATCTCTTCACCCTCCAGTCCATGGCCAGGTCCTATTCTGCACACTTTTCCAGTAGAACATGATTGGGTGCCACTGTTCTCTTCCTCCCAATTTTAGTGCACCAATCAGTTCCCAATTTGACTCCTATCCACAGTTATCTTCCCCTTTGTCCCCCAAGCATGCTCATCTGAACCCTACCTTTAATCCAAATGGTCCATGATAAGATCATGCTCAACCTTCTAAATCCTCTGTCCAATATAATATACCACAACCTTTTCTCTCCTCCTCTGCCTTTGTTCATCCAGTTTTTTCAGCCCTCTCTATCTCACTCTACCTGGTATTTGGTGAGTTCACATTCTTCTTAGTCATCATCTCTGCTCCCTCCAATGTTCCATTGTCAAAACTATCACTTCTATCTCTATGCTCTATTTGCTGCAATAAACAGCTAACACTCCAGAACCACTTGGCTCATAATTAGTTGCAGTTCTGTCTCTATCTCCCATATACCCACCCACATCCAGCCACTTTTTGCCTCCCCTATTTCTTTGTGATAGGCTTTGCCTCACATAACTTCCTCTACATGATAAGCTTACAAGCTCCTCCAAGATCAATTCAATGAGATGGCACACTTGACAAAAAATAAAACGTGATCAGCTAATATATTATCTGGCAGTAATATATACCAGTCTGTTGAATCACTCAGAAGCCAAAACCATTCAGCCCAAATTAACTAATTCTTGATGACCCACATGACCTAACAATGGCAGAGAGTAACACTTGTGCTCATTTCAATATTCCATACAGTACATCAGTTTATTTAATTGAAATAGCCAATAGTAATGTCCCAATGCTTTTCAATGGGAAAAATCTTTTTCTTTTTTTTTTCTATACTGACATGCTCGTGTCAGAATAAAGAAAAAAAGACACAGCAGTGTTTCTCTCCTTGGCGGCCGGGAGCAGGAGACTCCCGGGGCGCCAGGGAGAGTTTGCTGTTTGGAGATCAGTGTCCCTGGTTAGCAGTTAACCAGGGACGCTGATCTCTCTGAAAGTGGCCGGAGCCAGCCGTAAGATCACGGCTGGCTCCGCCCAGCTGTCAGAAGCAGGCTGAGCGGCTGGCCCATGGCCGGCCGCTCGGCCAGCTTCGGGTTTCAGCACAGCTCAGCCGAGCCGATGCATATGCGTTCGGCTCGGCTGAGCCGCTCGGACATGATCGGGAGCTGTACGGGCTATTGTGAATAGCCCGTACAGCACCCCCTCGGTTCTCCTGAACCGAAGGGGTCCTGGTGCCGAAGCTAGCCGAAGGATCGGCCGAAGCTACGGCCAGATCCTTCGGCAGCTTTGTGAATAGACCCCTTTGTGTAGTTAGATGTAGAAGCCACTAAGTGAATCAGTAAAAAATGCACTGTGGATAAAGTCTAAAAGGTTGTGTGCAGCTGCAAAACAGTGTGTGACAATATCACTGTACCAAATAACAAGAAAAACTAGTGAAGCTGGCAATTATGTCTTTAGGTTCAGATATTGGCGAAAAGTCCAGCAACAAATTGCAGGAATCGCTAAGATACAGACACTTTTTTGACTACTATACTTTGTTATTATTTTTCCATATTATATATTATTTTTCTATGCCTTGAATGCTAATAAAAGTGATTTTGTAGCTGCTGAAAAACACTACTTCAACATCATTGTGTGACATAATAGATTTTGAACTTTCCTATAAAATACAACAGCACCTAATCCAAAATTTTGTATTACTAAAGTGTAATAAGATATGCACAACCAAAAGACTATTTATGCTTAAAGGCAGTTTTACACAGTTACACAAAATTGCTTACTAATGTAGTTTCTAACGTGATTAAAATTCATACTGCTTTGAAGAAATCATAATGATTCAAAAAGGAAATTACAATGATGTGACAATTTAATTTTATTTCATTAAATATTTTAAAAAATCTATCTTAGTTTTTTTAATAAAAGTTGTGTAGATTTAAGACAAAAGTAAATAAATGAAGTTTAAAGAGTTTGTATAGTGGTTTTGAATATATTTTCTTTCCTTTAGCATGGCCAGGTTTAAAAAAAAAATATTAGGGTTATTACTGTATAAACTATTGTACATTAATATTTTTAATTTAACAGAGTTAATTAAACAGAGATAA